>NW_024015971.1:0-15628 GCF_000499745.2 Eimeria mitis | reverse complement strand
TATTCATAAAACCCTCACTCACTTCACAACGAGCACGGCATTGCTGCCGTGATTGTAGGGAGTATTCACTACACTTGCATCCTCCCCCTTCCAAGCAATCCATCTGATCACCGCTTGATTTATCCTGCAGGATATGCAGGCAACTTGCACCTGGACGACGAAGCTTGCACCGAATTCGAGGAGACAGCTCATCTACTGACTGGCCCATTTATTGTTTGCTCATTGTTCTCGGATGCATCTGGAACCTCTTGCCAGAATTGTCCTTCTTCCTGTGCCTCCTCGGAACCTAACTGCACCGGCGACAATGATGCTTAAAGCCGGAGGCCTGTAGCAGCGAATGCAAACCCCCCCCGTTCAGTCCGCAGAAGCGAGGGTTATTCCACAGCTACTATATGAACTTGCGTCAAGAATGCCCCGCCAATGCAATCTCCATCATGCCCTCCGCTGCCTCAGTCAGGCACCCCTGGCATAATGACCTCTTCACCTTCTGCCTGGTCAATGCCTTACATCAGACTAGTATGACGCGCCTCTCATTTCAGCAGTGTTTACCGCTGGTATGCTGGGTTGCTTCGGTCCCTGCCCAGTCCTGCAGCACGCAGGATGCGCATTGCGGCCTGCCAGGTTGTCCTTGGAGCACAACAGTATTAGCGCAGGCTTGCCTAGGGTGCGGGTTCACCGGATGACAGTCGGAAGGTGCAGGTGTCACCGGTGTTGACGTCATTAGCGGGGCCTTCATAGGCTGTCTACAGGCCAAGCACTGTTACATGTTCGGGTATTTCTCGTTAGCAGCCATTGGTCGAATTGTCTCTAGAGGTGTATAGGCGAAAAGAAATGTTGCGTAAGGGCCACGTAAGGCAGAGAGTCTTTGGCAGTTACTACAGCTTCGCAAAAGAAGCAAAACATTAGAGGACAACGAATGCTATGGTGGCCTGCGCAAAACACCAGAAAGAATCCCGGAATATTTGGTTTGTTGCTGCGACCTATCGTGTGCTAAACCTTTCCCTTAATTTCTTCGCATTTTGAATTGGGAGGACTCCCTTGTATGGATCAAACTAGCTGCTCTCCAGCTGTGGTATATCTGACGTTAGCGCGAATACTCGAAGGGAAACTTTTGGTTACGACGTATGCTCACGTGTAGCGGGGGAGGGCTGTTGCGAGGTACCGTTTCTGCGATGGTGGTGGGCCATTCGGCGTTTTACCGTTGGTCCCTGCCACACTTTTCATATTCCTTATTGACTTCTATTTTTTGCACATCGCGGCCTGTATTCCCAGTAATTGGCCTATCTACGAAGATTCTTTTTGCGTTGGCCACGTACTGAGGCGAAGTTAGTTGCAGGGCACCTAATGCCGTCTTCCCAGGGTTTTAAACTGCCTTCAAGCAGGTTGTTGAATAGTAGGTAAAATGCATTGCTCGGTTACGCTCCGTGCACGACCACGCAGCCGAATATGAAATATGCATCGCTGCCATTGAAAGTGACCGTCATGCTGCAGATGGCCGTCAGAACGAATTCCGGATGGTCGTGCGCTGGACGCCAGCCTCCTCAAAACGTTTTGATGCGCAGGCGTACCCAAAATACCAAGCCGATATTTGTTAGCTCCCAGTGCTTCCTCCGGTCCAAACCTTTCCCGAAAGGCCATAAAACTCGCCCCACTAGAGGTTGAAAACCGGCTGGTGTGATTAGCTATGTCTGTTTCATCGACCAGTCCAGATGGCATCCGGCGTCCCCTGTAAAATCAGTATCAATCGTCTGCCGCGACGCTGGACAACACCAGGAAGGCACCCTGCTGCTTCGCTTTTTGATCAGCGGTTGAGGCACATCCAGCTTATAATGAGATCCTGCTTCCTAGCGGAAGCGGAGGTTCTATGGCTGTTATCCCTATAGACGAACATCAGGGTTCTGCAGGTGTCTCAACGGTTCATAAAAGTGCAAGGTGCACCGAGTCTATTATATATAACATTTTTTCGATGATTCAATGAATCCTCTAGGCCTATCCTGGCTGGTGCAACCAGCATTGTTGGCCTGATAGCAGCCGGCGTCTGTACTAACTTATTCTGGCGACAGGAAAGCTGACCGCACCAGTGATGGCACAATCCTGGCGACAGAAGATCTCCAGGAAACAGAAGACATGAATGTGTTTCTGTCCCATTGGGGAGCGACAGAACGAAGGAACTGCACCGTAGCGAAGTACCCTTGGTAACGGAAGTCCCGAGGATCTCAGGCGCGAATCTCGCTTATTGGCCCTCTACGCGCAGTGGCGGAAGAGTGTGCCAGCCGCCATAGATTGAAAATATCTTTGTGGGCTTAGTCGCGCGCTTGTATTGCTGTGCATGTGGATGTGTCCTGCCAGGCATGAATACGAATCGTGTAAAGGCCGCACTGGACAAGGCAAGGAAACGTTTGAAGGGGAGGTTAGCAGGCCCCGTGCATTTGAAGATAGGAAAGCAATCCACGTCGCGTACGGCGTACCTGAGCACTCCCAGACGCCAGGAAGGGGCTGAGAGGGCACTATAGGACATCTGATGCCCTTTTGGCGCACTGCCGCCATCACTCTGCGGAATGATCCATTCCAACACCGCAATGGCACTTATTTCCACTACAGTGTAAGGGGTCCATACTCAACCGCAAGCCAGACACTATGGCTGGGATAGCGTAAGGCAGGTAAGGCACTGCGGGGCGCCGGTGCAATATTCGTTGCAAGCTCCCTGGGTGTCAATTGACCTAAGTGGCATTCCTTTCGGAATACCCTCGTTCCTTCTCTGTCTAAAGATGTTGCTGAGAGGCTGAGCAGGTCCTAGGTGGGATTGGGTGCACTTTATCTTGGCACAGTACAGCCCACAATGCCCTGTGGCAGGTGTAAAGAGACCGTTCAGCTGCTTTTTTGTGTCGGCAGAAATTTGGTGTGTGCTGCTGGAGCATTAGCGTACTCCGTACTTGACGTTGTAGTCGGTAGGCTACTGAGGGAGATTTGACGTGGAAACGGTTTCCTCAGTCGCAGCTGTAGCATATACAAAATCAGAGAATTGCAATGCATTGAAGCCCGACCTGTTAAAACCATCGAGCAGCAAGGCCTCTCCTTCCATGCCCGTCCAGACTGCAGTTATCCATGGAGGCCTTGAGCAAAGGCGCAGGCAGTCTACGCTTCCGCTCGTTGGCGGTAGCAGCTCATGTGGGCTCTGAGTGTGATGCAGTACAGACCGCTCGAACAGCAATATATACATACCCATGCCAGCACTAGTGCGAGGCAGGCGCTGCACCCGAAAAAGTGCAGCGCAACCTGTGCCTCACCTTGTCAACGATGGTTTCTATAGATCAGACGGAGCTCAGCTTGGCACTTTTGCCCCGGACAGCTGGATAGACGGAAGCAGGAGTTGGGCAGAGTTAGGCTACATCTAGGCGGCAGTGTGCTGCGCGCTTCCTTTCACATTATGCTGTTTCTGAGGTTGACGAGGAAGCCATCTTTATTGCCTTTAGAATATATTGGCTGTAGAGTTTGACAGGGCGCGACACTGCCATAGGGATGCAGGAGGACGGCACTACTCTTGAAAGGAAGCACTCCAGATCAAGCGGCGTCTATTGTGCAGCTTGATATGCGCGTTCAGCTCCGTTCAGAATGAGACGTGACTTTAAGACTAATCCAGTCTGAACTGAGCTGGCAGTGAACTGGACTACAGTGCAAGGGGCTACGGATAGTTGTCACCATGCATGTGCGAGCCGGCGGGTTCCCTGGGATATTCTGCTGCACAGCGCAGTCTTTGTTCTCGCGCATCTGTGCAGGACGTAGAATTTGAGCGTACGTGAATAGCGTTGCAGTAGCTAGGGTTCTTCTCCCGGATGTTCAGGTTTTTTGGGAAAACATCCAAAATATTTTTGTTCCTTGCAACAATGGATACGGCAGAAGCAGTTTGCTGAGAACAGGCAAAAAAAAAAAATTCGCNATGACACCTTTCTTTGTCGAACAAGCAGGAAGACTCGCATGTTTCCTCTTTGGAACTAATCAGCTTTTTTTTTGCCGGGATATCTACTAGAAGTGCGCGATTGGGAGCGACGCCCAGTTGCCTTCGTAGGCTCGGCTATAATGGTATTACATGGAAAGTATCGGTTCACGAGACTCAGCGTGCCGATAAAGCTCAAAACGTGTAGGAGTTAAATACAATGAATTAATCAGATTCAGCGAAGCCAAGGTTGAGCGCAGCTGCGCGCCACAGCTCTGCATAGATAAACCAACATTAGCAAAACATGTTCTGGATATCGCCGAGTGCACAGCCATACAATGGAGCGGCAAACGAGCAAAAGGTGGTCATCCAGAATTCTTGGAAAACGGCACTGAGAACTAAATCAACCACTCGATATTTTCGTTATTGCACAGAGAAGGGCCATAGTTTTTAGGCTCAAGGTAGGTTCATGCTACACAAATTGGCCAGGTCAACTGGGCAACTCTGTAAATAAGGACAAGGTTTAGCTGGTCACACAAAAGAAACCCCTGACGCCAATTGCTGTACGTAGTATAATGAATAGTATATTTTACCATGATGCGCTGAGTCCCGTAGCTTTAGTTTCCGCCTTGGAAGCAGAGTCTTCCATGGGGTGCGGGCAAAATAGGATCAGAGTTAATCGCTCCTCAACGAAAGCCATGCGGGCAAAACCAATTTAGAATAGCGTAAAAGATGTAGCGCCCCAGGACGCAGCGTCCGTGCTGCGAGCTATCTACCGCATCTCCTACCTAACAGATAACTGGCAGTTTCCGTATGCGGTGTGAACAGCTTGTGCTAATTATTGTATGACAAGTGCCTTTGGCTTTTGCATGCTCCCGAAGAACATTGCTTGGAATGGTCGAGAGGCAACCTGCACCGAAAAAATTGGTTCTATCAATAACTACAATTCGCCAATGTATAGCATACAGACCCTGAATGCAATGGCAAAAGCAGTTAACTTTGTTTGGCCGGCATTTCATCAAATCGTTCTTTGGAGCAGTACGTCTCATCCATTTTCCGTCCAGCGGATACTCACCCTTTCTTGCCGAACCCAGGCAAATCGTTTCATATGTGCGGTTAGCGGCAGTGATAGTCTACTACTGGGCCGGGAGTCTAGGGTGTATGCGTCCATCCTACTACACTTTTCCTCGCACTCGCTTCTGCCACATACACCCTGTGATGCGGAAAAAATGCAGTATGTGGAGCAGAGAGCAGGCCGCTTAACAGGCAGCGTGTGATGAACCCATTAGGTTTTGTTCATGCTTCCCAGATTTTAGCAACTCTCAGTAGAACGGATGATTAGGGTTTACGCTAGCTGGGCGGCCATAGAACGGCGCGGCAAACGAGCAAAATGTGGTCATCGAGGATTCTGGGAAGAGCTCTGAGGGGTAAAAAAAGCCACGCGACATGTTCGTTTATTGCATAAATAACGTCCATATTTTTTAAGCTCAGAGTAGATTCATCCTACACAATTGGCCAGCTGCGCTGGGCAACTCCGTATATGAGGACAAGCTTAAGCTGGTCACACTAACCATCAACGCGAACAAATTTTTCATGCGATTCCAACAAAAGAACCCGCTGACGAAAATTCCTGTACGTAGTATAATGAATAGTATATTTAACCGATGGGGTAAGTCACGTAGTTTTAGTTTCCGCCTTGGAGGCGGAGATTTCCATGGGGTCAGGGCAAAATAAAAGCGGGGCTAATCGCCCCTCAACGAAGGTCATGCTGGCAATAGCCATTTAGAGTAGCGTAGAAGAAGTAGCACCCACTCCCTGAAGTGCAGCCAAATGACCTGCCGTGCGTACTGCGAGCTCTCTATCTCATTTTCTAGCTAACGGATAACTGCGGCAGTTTCCGTATGTGGTATGAACACCTTGTGCTAATGATTATATGCCAAATGCCTCTGGCTTTTGCATTCCTCCAAAGAACATTCCTTAGAATATTTGAGTGCCAATCTGCACACCGAAAAAATCGCTTCTGTTAACCTCTACAATTACCAACTTCATAGCATACAGAGCCTAGATGAATTTGCAAAACCAGTTAACCTCGCTTCCCGGGCATTCCATCATAAGCTTTTGTTGAGCAGTGCGTGCCATCTACTTTCACTCCAGTCGATACTCACCCTTTCTTGCCAAACCCACACAAATCCTTTCATATGTGCGGTTAGCGGCATTCATAGTCTATGACTGGGCGGCGAGTCTATAGTGTATGCCTCTATCCTACACTTTTCGTCGCAGTGCCTTCTGCCAGATACATGCTATGATTCGGATAAGATGCAGTAGGTGGATCAGAGAGCAGGCCTCTTAAGGAGCAGCGTGTGACGAACCTATTATGTTTTGATGATGCTTCCCAGATTTTAGCAAGGTTCTGTAGAACGGATATTTTTTTCAA
The DNA here is from genome assembly GCF_000499745.2 of Eimeria mitis. Lineage (NCBI taxonomy): Eukaryota > Apicomplexa > Conoidasida > Eucoccidiorida > Eimeriidae > Eimeria > Eimeria mitis. The sequence continues at coordinate 9,260 of NW_024015971.1, read as the reverse complement.
CCTTGCCTTCATGCGTGCTGAACGACAGATTGTGGTAGATGACAAACCCATTTCTTTTGTTTTGCCATATGCCAAGGGGAAATGAACGTTTTCATGGCAGAGGATGGAGAGGAGCTGAAAAATACCTCGAGGGTCGTTCAACAGCAAAACATGAAAATGGTGGCGAAATAACGAAGCTGAAATTTTCCCTCCGTGAGCCGTTATCGCGCAATACTCAGCTTCTGGCTAAATCCTTTGGAGAAAAGTGGCATTGTGCGAAAAACGCTTTGCTGCAGGAGACAGCAACGAAAAGAGACAAGGAAGCAACAAAACGCATCAACACAATCCTTGCTGTGCCTGCCTCTGATAAGGAGTTATAGTAACACGTGGTTGCTTACATCCCAATTCCGTGTCACCAGCCAGTTACGCTTACGAAAGCGAAACCCCCTTACTGGCATCAAAACAGCTTGAACAGTAGAAACGCACAGATACCTTTAGCCGTTAAGTCCCCGATTGGATTCTGCAGGTATTGCTGCTGTTTGAAAGCAGGTATACTGTTTGAGGGCTCCGTCTTGCATTCAGCTGTAGGTGTGGTGAATACAAATTCTTCTCCCTACGCTAGAAAGCTAGCCCGCTAGCCTTCCAGTAGGCCGACTTCTCCCTCAGCTATCTCCACAAAAAAATCGATTTGTGCTTTTATACATAAGCAGAAAGAATAAAAACTTTTCGAAGCCCCTAGTGCTTGTCCTTAATTGGAGTATCAAGCTAATACTGTTTGACGTATTTCAAGCAAAAAAATTAGCGTATATTGGTGTACATTGCAAAACTAATTAGGCTTGGTCAGCTGACACTGGCTCAGTCTTTTTGCATTGTATTCCGCATGCGGGCCGCTTCCGATTTCAGGATGTAATCTCTAAAAGTATGTTCTTGTGTAAGAGATAGACCTAATCACTTCCCATCTTACGGCCGTCGCCTTCATAACCTCTGCAATTTTTACTGATAATGAACTCTACCGTTCACCTCGACAGCTAAGAATACCCGTCGTGGGCGTGCAAATTTTGTGTCCGGGGAATTTTTGGGTCCGCCAAAACCCATGTAGGCTGCCCGATGGAAAGCAATCTTCGGCAGCCAGCCTGGGCAGTTTCACATTTTTATATGTACTGCTAGAGATGCTGTGAACACCGTTCCGCTGTTGGTCCAACCTGTATACATCAGCCTTCCTGCCCCATTTCAAATAGACTACAGCCGACCTAAAGCTAATCATCGGAACAGCACTACTGTGTCCTTAGAGCTATCCAAAAAGAGTAGAAATAGCCACATAGGCGTTGAACCCTATGATATTCGCCACATAATCCACATAAAGGATTATATGTAACCAATTTACCATTTTGGGCACTGCCAAAGCATGCCTCTTGACCAGTCTACAGAAAGCATGAGAAAATTTCAGTACTCCGTGCGTTCAGATAGAACTATCGCAAAAACCAGTCGCACATTCCTTGTATCAGACAACATTGTTCTTTTGCTTGCTTCATTTCTCTCTGAAACAACAGTCTAAAGACTGCAGTAGTATCGTAATCTGTACAAGACCTAACCGGCAAACGTGCAGAGCATCAGGGAATTTCCATATTGAGAACCTTTCTGCATCTTGACTTGCCAGCTACTACACGGCAGTACATGTGCTTGTCGAGAGCAATAGAGGCGATGAGTTTTGTCCAAGTTGGCGTTGAATACTATTCAAAGCAAAGTATATTTCCCCGAACAGCCGCTAAGCTTCATCGAATCCAAATGCCCCAGCGGCTGTTCGGGAAAATATACTTTGTGTACTATTCAGGGTGACGGATCAGTTCTGATGGCATGTCTCTATCTTGATGCAGTTGATGGTTTGCCGGCAACCTACTCAGAATTAGTAACGATAGCTATATTGGACAAAATGGACAAGATATCTACACGCCATCAGAATTCATCGGTCACCCTGAATACGGTACATAGTATATTTGCCCGAACAGCCGCTGGGGCATTTGGATTTGATGAAGCTCAGCGGCTGTTCGGGGAAATATACTTTGCTCTGAATAGTATTCGACGTCAAAAGCCAGGCAAATTTCATTCATGTAGTCGAGCATCGACTGTTCGCTGGCAAGCATCGGTGTTCGATTCCGTCACCGACGTGCAATTCAGACGCTTTCGCGTACACAGGGTACGCGAGCAGTAAACACTCGGCTAATCGCTCTGGCTGACGATCCTCACTAGCTAATGACCAACAGCCCCGCGCTTTAGCTTACAGCACCAAGGCAAAATAAAGCCTAGGAATCATCAATTACGCCTTAGAAAGCATCCTTTTGGTCCGTCCGCCTTTTTCTACTCTCAAGTTTCTGCACCCTGCCGAAAAGCCCTGGTTATGCATGGAAACGTGGTCGTCCACCTCGTGATATACATCGCTTCGTGTGGAGGAGCGAACACCCGCGAAACCGAAGACTGGAAAATGCACTAGCGATGGGCAGACCAAAGCCGCAGAGAACGCTACACTAATGTCGGTAACCGCAGAGAAGGCTATACGAATATCGGGAACTGCCGAAAAGCTTACACTAATATCCGGAACTGAAAAAGTTCTTTGCAACTTGCAGAGGGGAACTTTCCCTAGGGGCTGTAGAGGCCTGATGCGTATTCCTATAGGGCTATAGNATGCGTATTTCTAAGCCCTGCTTACTGATATTGACCATATCGGGCAGCGGCTTCCCCCCCTATAGGCTCCGGCGGCCGATTCTATTTTGTAGAATACATTTCCTATGCGCTGCCTTCCCAGCAGCGTGCATTGCACGTGAGAAGCATCTTCAAAATTACAGCTAAGGCGGGTTGGGCAGTTCGCGATCATACGGCCCTCCGACATTGATGAGACACTCGCCACTGGATACGTCAAACAATGGCCGACGTTCTGCCTAGTCGCGATTGGAGTTCCCTCCCCGGGCGTGGTGTTATGAATCCATAAAAAGGCTGCTACGGTCTGCAGAAGAATTTCAAGATGTGTGCTCTCATCAGTCAGCCCCTCACATGCTATGCCTAGACTCGTTTGGGATGCGCACAACTTTGAAGGTGTGTGCTCTTATCAGTCAGCCCCTCAGATGGTATCCCGAGATTCGTTTAGGATGCCCAGGACACTAGGGCTTTTGAGTGAGAGCCTATTTATGTCATGCTTCTTAAAATCTTGCACCAGTTTCCATTGCAACACCTTGTCTAAGACCTTCAAGTAAACTCGGTTGTATTGGCAGACCTTCAAGTAAACTCTGCCAATACAACCCGTGAGATATCTCATCTGCTTAAACACGATAACAAAGAGAACAGCCTAGAGAATAGTTTTCCTCCTTCATTCTCCATCTTATTCTGTCTGAGGCCTCAGAACACTCTGCACCGTGACCCGCCCTGCGAGAGGAAGCGGCCTGGGATGTTGAAGAGACGTTCGCACTAAGCTTCATCCCAGCTTCTATCCCCACACTCGGTGCAACAGAAATATATCAGATTCTATAGTTGTATCTTAACCGTCAGTTCCCTTTGCCAGACCAACCNTCGGTGCAACAGAAATATATCAGATTCTATAGTTGTATCTTAACCGTCAGTTCCCTTTGCCAGACCAACCAGTACACGCAGTATGGGGGGGTGGATCTTCTCGGCCGTTAGATAAAACCCTCTCTCCGTGACATTTGTTTTCTCTGGTTCCCGTTTGGCCATGCGTGTCATGCGCGTCACTGGAGCTAAGGGTTACAGAGTCAGAAGGATTGAAAGCTGTGCGCTAGCTAAAGGGGGGGCTACTTCGAAAACCCAGATTCGTCTGGCAAAATTTGCTCAAACACTGGGCTAGAAACTGTTGTGTTACCAGATCCCTAGTAACCCGTCGCACAGTAACAGCAGCGTTTGGAGATATGATATAAAAGCATTATTTGAATTTTCACCCTTGTTGTGTAAAAAAAAGGATGCTGCTTTCCTCTCCGAAAAGCTGAGCAACCTGCCTGCGTTTTTCCCTTTCCCTTTTCTCCCGCTGCTGAGGAGTGTCAGTGAGAAACCTGACAGCAAGGAGCTTCAGTAGGATTTTCTGTCTCACGGGCTGCAGTAACGCCATCTGGCGCTTTCGCTTATTCAGATGCAGCGCAAAGTCATGGAGAAGTTTTTGTGTTTCGGGGGGCGGAGCTGCGCTTTCCTGCCAAATGGACTCCTCAGCTGCGGCGGCGCGGATCGCTGCGACGTAGGCAAACCCAGAAACAAACAAGATTAAATGTCCACATGAGCTGGACGGCCACACCTATAATGCAGAATTACTAGATGAAGCCCTCGAATTGTCACGGAAAAAGCTACAACAACATGAAGGATAACCAAACACCTGTCTTTCCCTTCTTTACGGCATGGGCTTTTTTCTCTCACCTGACATCTTCTCAAACACCTCAGCCACCGTCCATTCAAGTGCCCTCGTAATGGTCTTCAGTTGCTGCAAATCTTCGAGCTTGGCATGTTTAAACTCTCGTGAAAGATGTGCAGCCCTTTCTAAGTGCCTAAAAGCGAGGGCTTGAGGCGTTGCAGCCGCAGCGCTTTCAGCTGCCGCTGCCGCGGCGCTGTCAATGCTCCATAAGCTATCGTCCGTCCCCTTACGCTGCTGTTCGAACACAAACTTCTCTTCTTTCGTGCTGTCCTTCCAGCCACTTGGGCTATCTTCGCCTGCTGCATCTATTGATCCGTTTCGCCTAGTATCGTGGGCAATGTCTGCAGCTAAACCTTTGGAAGGTGAAGCTCTGATTTCCTGCAGCCACTGCTCGAGCGTTTGTTTGCTTTCTTGTTCCAGTTTCTTGCTGCTTTGGCGTCGACTCCGCCTCCTGGTGTCCCTTTCCTCGATAGCTCCTATGTGCTGCACAACAAGAGCCTCGAGATCTCTGAATGCGGCGTTGGCCAGATGCACTGGTAACAGTTGTTTTTCCGTTACTGCGTAACGCTTAACAAGAAGACTCGACGTAACAAGCTGTTCCACAAGCCTGGGAGCAACCCGAATCCAGAAACGAGCATGCTGATATCTTGTAGGCCATGGTGCCTCAAAGGGTTGTAAAGCATAGTCCTTTTCCCTAATTTCTGCTTCCCCTAAGTCCAGCGTGCTACCGCTGCCACTGCTGCTCCAGCTGTCGTAAGGGCTTGCAGTCCACTTTGCAAACCACGACTGTTTCCATCGAAGGGCGGCAGCAAGGAAAACGTTGTGGAAAAATGAGACCACTGTCCCCCCACCGTCTGCGGCGTATCTGCTCTTGCTGCAACTGTTGCTGTTGTAGCCCATCGTGAGCTCGTACTGCAGAAGCAAAGGGCTCTCAGCCGGCACGAAACACCAGATCCAGCATAAAAATAAAAGGCAAAAGAAAAGACCGAACGATACTGCATGCACGACTGCAAGCAGCAAATGCTGGTTGGAATAGAGAAGAAACGAATTTGTCTTGGCTCCTGATCCTGCTGCGGCCAAGCCTATGCCAGTCACGCCCACTAAGTGGAGGAAGACAAGGATATGTAAGCAGTTGCTGCTGTGGCACCGAAAGGGAGGTCTCCAAATGGCAAAACAAGAAAAAACGAGCATTAACACTGCTGCAGTTGTTATTCTGGCAGCTTCTCCCAGTGGTTCCTGAAGGAATGCATCAGCAAGAGACTCAGCTTGCACCTGTATTGGTAAGGCGGATGAACGGCTGCCTCCCAAGCTTGCAAGCCAACCGAGTCCGGTAGGTGGCAGCGAGCTTCGCTGACCTAGGAGAGAAGAGGATGCGATGAGCGCTGCCTTTAGGAATAGCAACCAAATTCTAAAATAGCTTCGAAACAGTCCGCCCTTAAACGACGAAACAAGCCAAACCTTGTTTTCCATCCAGTCACTGTTTATGTATAGTAGATATTCTAGTTCCCTCTGCTGAATATATTCCTCCTGCGGTCTACCGTGCCGAGCTACTGTCGCCTTTCTCATATCGTGCAAAAGCTCAAGCACAGCACGTACAAAAATAATCGAGACGCCTAGGAAGCACACCATTCGAACTATCAGTAGCCCAGCCGAGGAACAAGTCTCAGCCTGGTCGCTGCAGAAAATTAAAGGCATTTCTATCGCCAGGCAAGCCGGCAGGAAAAACAGGGTTATCGCCGCTCTCAGTTTTGCGATTATTCCCACTACGCCATAGAAAACCCGAACAGCTTGCGTGCATATTTTGTGTGCTGTAGTTTTGCAACGCATAACGAAGGTCGGGGAGGAAGTTTGTACCGAACACGCTAGCATGGCTGTGACAGAAGGGCGGGCTTGCGAAGGTCGACGAAGCCTCTGGAGCTCTTGCTCCTTTTTTATCTTGTCGAGTTCTAGTTGCCTTTGATGAAGTTCGTAGGCATAAATAAGTCTTGGCCATGTTGCAGCAGGCACCGCCACTATTATCAACAGCAACAACAGGACGATTGCGCGTCCCGCTGCATCGAGCGGATAAGGACCCAATTCATTTGTGGTTGAAAGCGGTCGCAGAAATGTCGGTATATCTACGAGGAAAAGTGCGAGTCCCCTCGTCCAAATGTTCCAGCCATAGGGAAGGAATGGCTGTAGAGTGGATAGTAGGATAGCCAACAGTTGAAGGCCGTCCAGCAGCAACCAGACCTTTTCCTGCCAATAGAGGCTAACATTCCGGCGTGGCGGTTGTCTGTCGCCGATGCTTCCCATGGTGGAAATACAGTCGAAGTACCGAGAAGTTGCTAGACATGAATTGTCTGAAGCATATTGAAGAATACACTTGACACAATACTTAACATTGGCGCCAAAAGCAACTTAGACTGTACTCAAATATTACATTGTACAAGTTTAATATAAAAGTATCGTTTAAAACCAGTGAAAAATGCATTACTATGAACCATGGGGCTGCTCCTGAAGATGCATGCGCCGTGGGGCTGGACAGCAGATGTAGGGGCTGATCCGCAAAAGACTTGCAGGCTTGCTCAAGTTCAGCAAGGTGCCCCATATAATATCAAAGAAAGCTTTGATAGCGACGTTGTTGTTTAACTGCTTTTCCTGGTTTTTCATTCGAGAATCTGCTGACTCCCATATTGCAGGTTTTACGTCGATACAGGGAGGCACCCAATGTGGGGACCTGTAACAATTTACCCCACTAGCAAACGCGATCAGCCTCGTTTGGTCGTGAAAGAAGGCCAAGCCTTCTTTACAGCAAGACAATAGAAGCGCGGCAGAAACTTGAACCTGCTGATTATGGTTGGCAAGTTAGATGCTGGGCCAAGCTTGTGTGCCTATACGCGGGAATCCAGTTCGATTGCTTGCTGTGGGAGATGTACCCGAGTTGCATCGGTTCTGCGGGTAGCAGTGAAAGCAAGAAGGAGGCTTACTAACCTAGGCTGAGTGCAATATCCGTCCGAAACACAAGCGTCAATGTTACTCCGGTATTATAAAACAAATGTAGGGCAATTCTCTGACCGGCACGTCTTAGAGGGCTAGTGTAGCGGCTTTGCTGCGGTTGTGAGTTCAATCATTGGGTCTTCACACCCGAGCCAAAGAAGAAAATGTGTGGTACGGTTACTCTCTACCGTTTGGCTCTGCTGCTGGGCATACTGAGATCGAGTGGCTACACTTTCGGACAGTGGTAACAACTTCCATGAGAAAGTGCTCTGGTAGTGCCGGTAAGTTCCCTGATGGCCCATAAGCCCAGTCACACGATGCACTGTGAACGGAGAGGACCCGTGGAAGGAACGAATGAGCGTGAAGGAAATGCTACTCATGGGGAGCGTCCGGCGATTCTGACCTTTCCTCACGTTAGGGTCCACCAGTTTATAAGAACCCCTTTGTGGAAGCGTGTGATTCCAATAACCGAATTACCTCTATGCTAGCACCGCAACTTGCTGAGCGGCACCTCCTTAGACCACCGTTGCAGAGAGGTTTGGCCTAGGGACCTGCCCGGCCAACCAGCCGCAAGCTGGAAGTGCTAAACTCATAGGATAATTGAGCTGCCCGTTTTTGTAGCACAGACAATAGTGTACAAGGCCAGAATCACAGCCGGACGTGAAGGGTATTGGGGCACTACCTGGACTCATCACTCTGAGCTCTTCTGTGATCGTTTTGCCGCCAAGCCGCAGTGGCGGAAAGAGTGGCGTTGGAAAGCTGCCGGCAACCTTTCTGCTGAGGCCTTGGCAATCGCGCCCTCCAGTGACAGAGAGCTGCTGAAATTTGTAGAGGCCTCACAAATCCTTATATGCTCCTTTAACACAGAGTAAGAGGAGCTTCCGACAGCCATATATTTAAAGAAACTGTGCCCGTTGTTGCTCCTACAACACGGAAGTATAAAGATCCGAGCTCCTCTGCTCACACTTGTTGAGCTCCCAGCCCTCAAATTTTAGGTGGAGTGACTGCAGATGCCCATTCTTTGAATCGCTACCGGTCCGTTGATGAGGGCACGTAGTCACTCCGGAAACTCGTTCGGATTGTTAATATCTCTCCTGCCTCTGCGCAGGATAAAATATTTTCCATCCGATTGTGCTGCATTTGTTAGACCTCTAACGTTGTTGCCTTTTTGCTGGAAGCCCGTGCTCTTCGTCTGTAGGCAGTCTAAAGATACCGGCATTAGTGTTCTGGTGACATCTGTTGGCTGCGGATGCATCTACAGTTTATAGGTTGATCGGACAACGAAAAACAGAGAGCCCATCCAAACGCAGGTCTAGTATCTTCGCTACCTCGCTCTTCCAGACGCTTCTCAGTGAATGAGAATGAGAAGTAACGAAGTCACTCAGTCTAAATACAAGGGAAGTTGTAGAAATGCAGGGCTGACCGGAGTGATGTCGTGGGAGTGCATCACTAACCAAATAGCTGAAGTCTTCGTGAGTGAGGAGGGAAGGGGACGGAAGATGCCTTTTGTTGTCAAGGATTTGCAAATGCTCTGTCCGGTGTTTTAGGAGTGTATACTCGTTTTGGCAGTAGAGTGCGTGCCACGTACGGCCTGAAGAAGACTTCGCAAAATCTAGCGGGTAAGTACTGCCGGTTACGACCGGTGTCTGATAAATGTGAGAAACTCCCCTTCAGAAACGCCAGTCTAAGGGGAGTTCGGGGCCTTAGGGATCATGCGGCCCTCGGAACCTGACCCCACTCACGTGAGTAGATCCACTGGTCCCGTCCAGCCGCTCTGCGTCTTGTGCCCCCAACGACAACACAAACGCAGATGAAAAACACAACTGTGAGGCGTAGAAGGGATCCAAGTTCGCTCACACGATGGGGTGATGGGATTCCATAACACTCTAGGTACTGCAGG
>NW_024015970.1:0-2403 GCF_000499745.2 Eimeria mitis | reverse complement strand
CATGCAGATACTTAGGGAAGAGGGGGTTTCAAAAATTGCTTTGGCTCTTTTGCGTTTCCTCTGACTTGGGTAGTTGCGTTTGCCTATATCGCCCCTGCGTGACAGGCTATCTGTAGCGCAGGGACTAGGCTTATTGTTAATGTTGGCCGAGCTGCTTCCGGGCTGCGGGTGTCCCAGCAGTGCCGGATATGATCCATCCGCGCCATGAGACGTGCAATGATTAGTAGATTTTGACACGAGTGCGCATATTGTGATTGCAAGGGCGTCTATTGAGCGGTGGAGCTAGTAAAGCGTAAAATTCGCCTTTACTCCTCCGCGCCTCTGGTGTGGAGCCTACACACTTTCTAAGTCCTTGTTTTTGCCTTGCTCGTGCACGCATATATGCTGTCTTTATGTTTGAACTGCCCCGTGTGTGCGTCTTCCTGTTCGCTCGTGCTTGACTTGAATTTGGTGTATGTGTTTGCATCGTGCTTATATTTGGACTTGCTTGGCTTGCATTTTGATTCCATATTTCTCCCATTTCTACTCACGCTTCACCTTGGATACGCTCACTCGGAGCCACCAGAAAGCTTCAAAAAACATATAATGCAACAAACTGAAGACAGATAATTATCCTAAAGCACTGGCGAGTTGCCACCGGCATAATCAGAGATTCTACATGGCACACCATCAAATAGGGACGCTGTTCAGCACGATATGCCGTTTCCGCTTGTTCCAGAATGTGCGATTCTTGGGTTTTCAAAACGCCCTTATGGTTTTGACCGCTGAGGGCAATGTGTTCGCGTGCGCGTGCACTATCTGCAGGACCGCGACCACACGTAGATATACCGCCTGACAGATGGAATACAGCATGAAAGCTGGAAGATGACCCAGGCGGGAGTTCCAGCGGACTCAANCAAGGCATACACTCGCAAACATGAAGGGGAATGCACTGCACGTGTGGTGCTTCGCGCGTGGTATTGCGTACAGCCGCTTGGGGAGGTGATGCAAAGTGGTGGTAATGAACGTGTTGCATAGCATCTAGAATTGCATTCGCGATCAACAGTGCGGAAGCGGGCTCAATGTGCCGCTGCAAATGCCCACACGCACTTCGCGCAGCAGGGGGTTGGGCAAGTCTTGGTATGGACTATCGTATGAGCTTAAGCTTTAGTGGTTGGCATAATGTATACCCGAGCAATTTTGAGTCTGGCGTTTCGAAAACGGCTGCGTGAGGCACAGGAATGGTATATTTCGAAGGGGGGGCATTTGTTTCTCCTGCTTATGACAGTCTTTAGGGGTTTCGTTGTATAGCTTCTTCGGTCATTCTTCAAGCAACAGACGTAACTTGCAGAATGCGTGCGAATATGACTAATGCTATGTGCTGAAGGGCCTAAGGCTTGATGGCCGCATTACAGCTGGCACGGACAAAAGGACCGTCGTGCAGCTATCAGTGTTGAAGGGCCACGTTTACCGCGCCAAGCGCTTATCCGTGCACTCAGCCTGGAGCACCTCCCTCATTTTCCTGAGCAGTGAGCAGCTTTTCACCTGCGTCCCTGCAGATAGTGCGCCTTTAGTGGAAATCGTGCACGGCGAGCGCTGAAAGCAGAAAGTGCCGTTCGCAAACTCACTATGCAGTCACACTTGTACGTATTTGACGGGCGCAGCACACATAGAACGAGTCAGAAACGTCATTTTTGGTGCGATATTATTGCTGAGGGAGCCAAGCTTTGGGGAAAGCATGGGGCCTGCCTGGTGTATGGTGGAATAGTAGATTTGTAGCTGGCATGTCTGGGGGACTGCGCCGCTGCATTCCGTAGACTTATCTGTGCTGCCCATCGGGATGGGTATCATCTTGGCGGAGTGCCCACACATTGGGTTGCAGTGCTTTTCGCGTTCGCCTGCTGGATAGGCTTGAGGTACAGAAATACTGCGCGAATTTGTGCAGTGTTATTCCCCCAGCTGCTGATCGCTTCACGCGTGCCTGGTGTATATGGCGTAGCTTGCTACGAGGTAACATGCGGCCAGATGCTCTCGTCTGCTGTATATGTTGGCGCGGTATGTGAATCACCCTCTTATGCTTATGTTTCAACCGTGATGATGCAGGTGAAGATACCCAGAGGGAGCTTTCTTACATCGCTGCAGATGGCTTTGCATGTTTGATATTGTGTTCTACATATCATGCATCGTCGCCAACGACCCCCAAAGGTACCCGAGGTCTGCTAAACGGAAGCGGTTCTTGCCGTGTTGGTGGGGCCGGGCGATACACAGATGGTGCGCTAACGCCAACCGCTTCGCAAACAAAAAACAGGTATCCCAGAAAAGGCAATCAGCAAGCGACAGTTCTCATGGCTTCGTCTTACTGCGCATTGCTTCATATCTCACTTCCAGCATGCCTAATGACGGCTTGTCTTGGCTCTTGTATTG
>NW_024015969.1:0-2403 GCF_000499745.2 Eimeria mitis | reverse complement strand
AATGCTAACAGCACAGATGACTTTGCATCCGTAGGGAGTGACGAGGACGTGCTCCGCCGATGTGATGAAGGTCCGGCGTACTCAGAAAAGCGTTGGCACTGGCGTCTCATACGCTGGAACGCCGCAAACGTCAATTTGGAGAGAATATGAGTTTTCAAACACTCAGGGAGGCGGATTGATGAGGCGGGGAGACAGTATTTCACTATTTCGAACTGGGAGGGGAGACGCGCACCCGCCCCACTCCGCTGGAACAAACACGGGCAAGCATCGTAGCTCCAAGCTTCGCTGATCAATCCATTTGCACCTCCTCACTCGTCCGCATCATTGTGCGTTTGTTAAATCTATCAATGCTGTCCAAATTATCCTATTTGTTTGCCGGTGAAAAGGTAGGGTATCCTGGAGCCACATCGCAACGCCCACTTCCGGGCTCAGCAGGTCCAGTGGTCCTTCGGTGGGACAGTCCTTGGGTGATGCGTGTGGAAGCAAACCAGTTTTTCGCGAGATTGTGAACTTCCTTAACGAAATCATTCTTTCATTATAGCAACTGGACTTCAAAGTCATTCGGTGACGGGTCTAAACTACACGGTGTCTTCAGAACGCGAAGACCACTTGCGCCTCCATCGACAGTGCATGCGTTCGCCAAGGAAAAAAACGGAAAGTGCAGTTAGAAAGTGAAGGATTATTAGATTTCCCACCAGATGGAGGGGGGCTATTAAGGGGAGTGAACCTGCCGTGCTGATGCTCGCTGTTTGCGTATGCAGAGTGTGCACCGACGTCTCTTGCTCTCTTTACCCTTGTTTTATACATGCAGTACAGAACGAGGGACATAGGTTGTTACTGCTTAGCTGCCAGTGGCATTTGGACGTACACAGCTATAAGGGAGGCTAAGCATGGAACCGTTGTTTCAGTGGTCGCCGTGAAACTTTGTTTTGAGTCGATACACGCAAGGGGTTAAAAAATGACGAGAAGTGGGGATTCGGGAGATGTGGGCCCGTTCATGAGACCGGAGGACCTACACTTGTGGCTCATTTCTCTCGCACTTCTAATGGTGCTAAATTCGAGTCTTGCATTCGTCTCCTGTCAGTTCAGCCAAGCAGGCAATCCTCCCTGGATCGATTGTGGTGGGTGTTTATTCATATGTTTCTCGAACTTGAGGAGAAACTCTGAATGGGTTTGATTGAGCTTTGTTCGTCATCCTAGGGTCCACTGGAGGTTCGTGGGTTCGGTGCGTATTGTGTGATCTGTGCAGCGATTCTCGTAAATTGGGCAGTTGTGTTTAGCTTGTGCGTTGTATTTTGGTATTTGAACCGTCTACTAAAAACGGAGAGAGCAAAGTGGAGGCTTTTACTCTTCTCTTTGGCCTTCATTGTCGTGCCTCGCTCCTTTCTTCCGTTCCGCCTTGTTGATTTTAGCATGCTTCTGATGTGTCTCGTGGGGGTCGACTTCTTCAGCGGCGGCATTTCGTGCCAGTCGCATGTCGTCTGTGGTACGTTTACCTGAAAGCGATATATTGTGCGTGCAACTCCCTTACCTCTCGTCCCTACATCCAGACTTGTGGGAGGAAGCAGCTGGCTGTTCCCGTGTTCGGCGGGGGTGACGTTGTAAGCTCAGGAGTTTTGCATTACTGCGCAAGGAGTGTCTTGGTACGTATATGCTTCTGGTCTGCACTGCATATGCATCGTGCACATAGGCTTGCTGCTTCTGTGCGAAGGTCTCATGGTGGTTGTAATCACAGTATCGGACCATGCATGGGGAACCTTCCCACCTCGGCTTCTGGTGCTGAAGTTGTTTGGAACCTCCGTGGCTGCGCTCATAGGGAATCAGGGCTACCGCATCGTCCAGGTATTTTGCCGGCTACTGAGGGAAGATACAGCTCNGCGCTCATAGGGAATCAGGGCTACCGCATCGTCCAGGTATTTTGCCGGCTACTGAGGGAAGATACAGCTCGCTCATTTCCCCTTTGTATGTGTGTCAAGAGCGCAGCCCATAGAAGGCAAGGGGGAGGATCAACTCGCTCCCAAGGGGCTTTCATCAAAGATGCAACGAACCATCTCAAACGCAACTACCAGATGCAACCGCCAGTTAGCGCGGACAGCCTTTCGCTTGAACTGCCTTCTCTAGTCAGGCAAAGGCGCATCCGTTCTAGGGGATGCAGGCCGGATGGCTGTAGTGGGGCAACGCTGGTTACCCGGGGGATGCGCCGCTACTTGACGGACTTTGAAAGCTACTTGCCGCTCTACTTGCAGGCTGTACACCACCGCCTGACCATATGCAGAGGCGGCGCGTCAGAATGCGTCACTGAAATAGGTGGAGCTATACCCCGCGAAAAACAGGTGCTCGCATGAGTGTAAGGAACTACGTTCAGTTCGCTTCGCATTGCCTTTCTTGAGTTGAATGTGTGTC
>NW_024015968.1:0-2404 GCF_000499745.2 Eimeria mitis | reverse complement strand
GCTGCAGCAGTAGCAGCAGAGATGCAGCAGCAGCAGCAGCAGCAGCAGCAGCAGCAGCAGCAGCAGCAGCGGCAGCGGCAGCATCTCTCTAGGGGCTAATGTAATGTGTCCCTAGCTGTATGCTTTTGGCTTTTTCCTTAACCTTTCTGTCAGTGCTACAGGTGTTTTGCTGCTGCAGCTGCGCTGCTGCTGCTGCAGCTGCTGCTGCTGCTGCTGCTGCAGCAGCTGCTGCTGCTGCTGCAGCAGCAGCTGCTGCTGCTGCACTGATACGCCCCCATGGGACTGTCTCCGTGGGGGGAGCTGTAAGCTCTTTGTTTTTGGGGCTGCACCCTCGCTGGCAGACTTGTTTGGCTACTGCTGCAGCTGCTGCTGCTGCAGCAACTGCAGCAGCAGCAGCAGCAGATGCATGCATGCATGCAAATCCTATTGTATCGAATGCAAGGAACGCTTGATAACTGTTAAAAATATACACAAAGACAAAACCACACAAAGACAGGAGACACTAGAAACGGAGACAGTAGAAAAGGAGACAGTAGAAACGGAGAAACTGGAAAAGGAGACAGTATAAAAGGAGAAACTAGAAAAGGAGAAACTAGAAAAGGAGACAGTAGAAATGTTGAAACTATAAAAGGAGACAGTAGAAAAGGAGAAACTAGAAAAGGAGACAGTATAAAAGGAGATACTAGGAGACACTAGAAAAGGAAAACCTAGAAAGGGAGAAACTATAAAAACTAGAGAAGCTAGAAAGGGAGACAGTATAAAAGGGGAAGCTAGAAAAGGAGACAGTAGGAAAGGAGACAGTACAAAAGGAGAAACTAGAAAAGGAGACGGTATAAAAGGAGATACTAGAAAGGGAGAAACTAGAAAAGGAGACAGTATAAACTTTGACACTAGAAAAGGAAAAACTAGGAAGGAGAAACTAGAAAGGAGACAGTAGAGAAGGAGAAACTAGAAAAGGAGACAGTAAAAAAGGAGACAGTAAAAAAGGAGACAGTAAAAAAGGAGACAGTAAAAAAGGAGACAGTAGAAAAGGAGACAGTGTAAAGTGGAAACTAGAAAGGAGACAACAAAAAGGAGAAACTAGAAAGGAGACAGTAGAAAAGGAGACAGTATAAAAGTAGAAGCTAGAAAGGAGAAACTAGAAAGTAGAAACTAGAAAGGAGACAGTGTAAAAGTAGAAACTAGAAAGGAGACAGTAAAAAAGGAGACAGTATAAAAGTAGAAGCTAGAAAGGAGACAGTAGAAAAGGAGACAGTAAAAAAGGAGACAGTAGAAAAGGAGACAGTAAAAAACTAGTGTTCAGGGGGGACAGAGCGCGCAGAGCCGTTCAAAGGAGACAGGGTGGAGGCCCTGCATGCGTAACCACTGGTCAGCCAGGCGGGAGAAGGAGTCGGGGGGACGATCCCGCAGCCCCCGCGCAGCAGCACGCCGCCGCTGCGGCTTCTTGCTGCTTCTCCCTCCTGCTGCTGCTGCTCCTGCTGCTCCTGCTGCTGCTGCTGCTGCTGCTGCGGGGGGCAGGGAGCTGCTCCCGGAGACGTGGCTGTCGCCATCGTTCGGGTCCCGAGCTGCAGAGGGAGAGGTAGGAGCTGCTCCTGCTGCTGCTGCTGCAGCAGTTTCTGCTGCTGTTTCTGCTGCAGTTGCTGCTGCTGCAGTTTGTGCTGCTGCTGCTGCTGCTGCAGCAGCAGCAGCAGCACCGTTTGTGTGGGTGTCGAGCTGCATCGGTGTCTCCTTGGGGTGTAGCCGCTCAACGAAGAGAAAACGGCGGGCCTTCAGGTCTAGGTCTCCCACCTTGAAGCTGCAGCAGCAGCAGCAGCAGCAGCAGCAGCAGCAGCAGCAGGAAAGTAAACAAACAAACAAAAAGAAAACAAAGAGACACATACATACACAAGTAAACGGATAAACAAACAGAAACTAAACAAATAAACAAACAAACAATAGGAATATACACAAACATACAAATAAATAATATACAAACGAACAAACAAACAAGAAAGCAAACAAACAAAAATAAATAAATAAACAAACAAGAAGAAAACAGACAAACAAACAAAAAAATAAATAAAGAAACAAACAAGAAGAAAACAAACAAATAAACAAATAAAGAAATAAAGAAACAAACAAGCAAAAAGAAAACAAAAAAAATAAAAAAATAAATAAAAAAAATAAAGAAACAAACAAGAAGAAAACAAACAAACAAACAAACAAATAAATAAAAAAATAAACAAAAAAAAGAAACAAATAAAAAAATAAATAAAACAATAAAGAAACAAACAAAAAGAAAACAAACAAATAAATAAAAAAATAAAGAAACAAACAAGAACAAAACAAACAAACAAACAAATAAATAAAAAAATAAAGAAACGAACAAAAAGAAAACAAAAAACAAACAAATAAATAAAAAAAT
>NW_024015967.1:0-2405 GCF_000499745.2 Eimeria mitis | reverse complement strand
GCAGCAGCAGCAGCAGCAAGAGCAGCAGGCGTTGCAGCTGTTGATGGAGTGAAAGCGCCAAGAGTTTGTTATGGCCAAGGAGACAGTTGGAGACAGTTGTTTGTTTGTTATGAGGCCTAAGAATATAAGAAAACATCTGCTTGTGGTATACTGAGGTGTCTCTGTATAGGTATTGCTGCTGTCTCCTCGGGGTGTAAGAGCCAGTGTGGGGGCCTCAAAGAGCTGAGAGAAGGAGACAGGCGCAGACGACAGGCCCACTTAACTCTCTCTATATACAGCCTCAGCAGCTCCCCCTCTGTCAACAGTCTCCTCGCTATACACCAGAGACACCCAGACTCTGTCCACTCGCTGCATGCAGAGTCTGAGGAGACATCTGAGTTTGTGGGGCTGGTTGAGCTGCTAGCACTGTGCGGAGAAGGAGACGGAGGAGACAGAGAAGAGGCTGTGCCTACTCTATGGAGATTCTCTTCTCCATATGTAGGAGACGGCAGCAGCTCGCCCCCATTGCCCTGCTGCTGTCTCCTCTGGCTACTACTACTAAACTCCACCCGGTGTCTCCTGTGTGCGCTGTATTGCAACACAAGGAGACGAGTGAACGCCTGCAGCAGCTGATGAGGTGTGGGGTGTGGGGTCAACACCCCCAACAGAGACTCAAGCCCGACTGTCTGCTGCTGCAGATGCCCCCCTGCTGCTCCTGCTGCTGCTGCTGCTGCTGCTGCTGCTGCTGCTGCTGCAGTGGTAGTATAGGAGGGGGCCTCCTGTCTCTGCACCTGCAGGGCCAGCAGCTGCATCTGGCTGTGCTGCAGCACTCGCCAGAAAGCATCTGCGAGAGAGTTTTGTGTGTTGCTGCTGAATACTGGTTGGCCGACAGCAGCAGCAGCAGCAGCAGAAGCAGCAGCAGCAGCATGGAGCTGTCTGTCTCCTGAGGCAACAGCTTCACTTAGAGAACGTATAGGGGTGCTGCACTCAGGGCCTCCTGTGGGGCCTTGGCTGCTGCTGCTGCTGCTGCTGCTGCTGCTGCTGCAGCGCAGCTGAGACAGCAGCGGATGCTCCAATAGAGACAAAAGTATACAACACGTCGCCAGCTGGATGGAGACATGCCAGCAAGAGTGTAGCAGCCAGTAGTAAGCGCTCAACTCACCCACACTGAAACAACCAACGCCTAAAGGAGACAGATACACACAACATATATATATATATATATATACATACATATATATATATATATATATGCATATCGTGTGTGTGTGTCTGTGTATGTCTCTGTGTATGTCTCTGCATGTCTCTGTGTATGTATGTACGTATGTATGTATGTATGTGTGTGTGTGTGTGTGTGTGTGTGTGTGTGTGTGTGTGTGTGTGTGTGTNGTATGTATGTATGTATGTGTGTGTGTGTGTGTGTGTGTGTGTGTGTGTGTGTGTGTGTGTGTGTGTGTATGTAGGAGACAGCGGGGGCAGGGGCTCACCGAGGGCAGCTAGGAGGAGGCCGAGGGCGAGGAGTTCTGGCCTGGGGGCTGTGTCAGTGAGTGCGAGGCCTATGCATGCGCTCCAGGTAAGAGAGGGTTTGTGTTGTGTTTTTATATTTGTATTTATTCTGTGTATTTGTTGTTCTCTAGACAGTGGCAGCAGCTTCTTGCTGCTCTCCTTTATATAACACACAAATCCATCCATATAATTATATGCACGCCTGCTGCTGCAGCTGCTGCAGCAGCAGCTGCTGCTGCACATCTCTATACGACATCTACCCGCAGCCTCAAGCCTAGCTATTGCTTGCCCCAGCGCCTGTATACATATATTTTCTCTTGTCTCCATCATTTTATTTGTGAGGAGTTGCTGCAGCTCTGAGTGTTGCTGTTGCTGCTGCTGCTGCTGCTGTTGCTGCTGCTGCTGCTGCTGCTCTTCTGGGCTGCTGGGGACTGTCTCCTTTTCCTTCGGTACCCCAGACAAACTATCAAGCCACTTAATGTCTTGGGGCTGCCAGTGCTGCAGCTCCTGGTGTATCTGCAGCTGCAGTGTCTCCTCTTCTTTTTGTCTCCTCCATAAGAGCCAAGCTTTTGCTGCTAGGGTGATGAGGGGGAGAAGGAGACAGATGGCGACGAAGCATGCAGCATCAATGGGTTGAAATGTTTCTGGTAGAACTCTAAAACTAAGAAGCAGCAGCAGCAGCAGCAGCAGCAGCAACTCTGCTGCAGCAGAACCTACTGCAGCAAAAGCTATCGATGTCACCACCAATGCATAGTATGAAGATAAATAATCTAAGCGCTGCAGCAGCGGCACACTCAAAGGGAGACGAGCCAACCCATCTACACAGGAGTGATACAGACAAGACCATAGAACTGAACACACACCACACACAACACAAACAAATATATATATATATATATATATATATATATATATATATA
>NW_024015966.1:0-2406 GCF_000499745.2 Eimeria mitis | reverse complement strand
CACATTATTCATCAGTCAACCAGTACTTGAATTGCAGGTGAGGCTCTGCAGAGCCACAATGTCGTTTGCTTGCGTATGGTAGTTTTCTCACTGCGTGCTATTGAGATACGCTTCCAGCAATAGTTTGCAACTTCGTTGTGATGGACGTACACGGCAGATTCCTACTTTCAACACGAGGACTCTTTTCCAGGGCGTGAGCAGAAAGTCTCGGTAAACCGCACCTGGCATAAATGAACGCCGTCGTCAATTGTTTTCAGGCAGGGCCATGAGTTCTTCTGCTGAAGCCGGTTTATCTGCAGTTAGAGCACTTGCTTTGGATGTGAGGAGTATCACATACTACACGACAAATGGTGATGCTAAAGGCACCAATATTGTTACGGATTCCAGTGAAACGCCGATGTGACAAGTGGGTGCGTTCAACACTAAACTAAGACCTGGGTGCATCTGCCAACGCATCGCGCTCGTAAACGCTACAGTGTTTGTGGCAGTGGCGTTGAGTGCGCTTCACAACTGCTCTTTTCTGATCGCTGCCGACCGTGTTGGCAATTTTCGGCGACGGCGCGGGCATCAACGGAATACGAATTTGAATTGCATATTGTACCTACAGCTGCGAGCGAAAGTGTGGGTTGCTCCTGTTGTGGGGCTGTGAGTCTTAGAGCCCGTCATTTACGTTATTTTGCACAGACTCACGGGGTTCAGCTCGCGTGATCAAAGGGCTCTCTTTGTGGTGGAAACAAAAAGAAGGATGCGCGCCATGTGGTGTTGCATATGATTTCGCGAACAGACTAAGGCCGGCAACCCATAAAGCGATATTCGCGGAGGAGGCGACTTGTGGACAACGCCTACAGCGGTAGGTGGGTCCGAATGCTACCGTTTGTCGACGCCCTGCCCTTGGGCTATTAATAACAGCGGCATGTTCTGCAACGGGTGCAGTGCAGGCTGCATGTCCCTAAGTGCAGGATGCTCGCGGTATCCTTTCCACCTTCCGCCAGGGAACTGAAAATCTTGGCAAGCGTTTCGCATGCCAACGAATGTGCCTTAAATGTTTATTCTTCATCAGCACTTCCTGCAGTCGCAAGGTTCATCGGTTGATCTTCGAGGGATGTGCGAGGCTGCGCCGTGCGCCATGGCTTGGCTATCAATACTGCTTTTGCCTTTTCTTTTTGCGTCTTTCGGTGAATAATTCGAGGTTTGCGTGTGCCGCGTTGGACGGCGGAAGCTGCAAGCGAGGCTTAGCCTCCACAGAGAACTGTGGGGAGCTGCGGGCGGCCCATGCACGGTGGGTTGTGCAAGAGTGTGGTCAGCATCAGGTGTCGGCCCGAGATGCTGCATTTCTGCAAAAAAGCCTATCAATATCTCTCAGGAGAGAGCGACACTCTTTGTGACTATGGGATTTTGCTTCCAGCTCTCAATACCTCTCAGGCGAGCGCTGCACTCTTTGTGACTATGGGTTACTTGCTTCCAGCTAGTAAGCAGGCGGGGGGGGAGCACTTTTGAGATGTCTCGTCAGGCGTCTACGCGAGGCGTGGGCAGTGTTGCGTAGATGGCAAGTAGCACGTCTGTTTTTCGACTTGCTAACAGCTATCCACGGTGGTAGAAGGAATCATGCGTTATCCCTGTTTGATTGTAGAATATGTTCCACGCTCCCTTCTAGAAAGCCCCAGTAAGTTCGCGCGATCCTGAGAGAGACTGCTAGCGCATGTGCGGAAGTTTTACGGGGAGCCTACCCTCCTCGCCTGTATAGCAGCGCAAAGCGGNAGTGTGCAGTGCATGAGGTGTTGCCACTAGAGGCTGCGCAAGTGCAAATCGGGCTACTAATACCTCTCCCACCGGATATGCGCCCTTTGTGTCTATCTGTCGTTATTTCCAGCAAGTAAGCAGGCCATGTGGGGAGAGGTTTGCAGCGTTGCTTGTTAGGCTGCCTGGTGCCGCTCATGCGGTGATGCTGAGGGGGGCACTAGTATGCACGGTCTTCGACTTGCCTACTGCAAGGCATACTGGCGAGTACAATATTGCAGCATCTCTATCCTGTTGTACGGCTGTCTCCGTTCTGCATTGTAGGAGTCCCTGTAAGGCTGAATGACTGTGCCAGAGTTTGCTAACGCATGTGGTGACGTGCGCTTGGCCGAGGAAGCTTGCCTTTGATGGTGAGCCGGCGACCTACCGCCGATGTCCTGATGACGTGGTAGTGAACGTTCCCAAGCGTTTGTGGTTTTGGTTTGGTTAGTTTGCCCGTACGGACAGGCGGTGAGGTTGCGGACAAGGCACGTGGTGCACTCAGTGACGTGACAGTTTGGTCAGCATATAGATCCGTAGACGTAGGCACCTAAAGTCCTGGATCTTGCGGGTAGAGCGTTAGTGTGTACCCGTGGCATTTACCAATATGGTTTTGGTCGCTGAGAACGG
>NW_024015965.1:0-2409 GCF_000499745.2 Eimeria mitis | reverse complement strand
CAGCAGCAGCAACAGCAGCAGCAGCAGCAGCAGCAGCTGCTGCTGCTGCTGCTGCTGCTGCTGCGAGTTGTGTAGCATACGCAGATGGATTGGGGTGTATATACACCTGAATCTGTTTATAGTATATCTTCGCTGCTTTATATAATATAAATATATTTATTATATAAATATTTTATTATTTATATTATATATTATATATTATATTTTATATATTATATATTATATGCATTTATGTATTCACTCTATTACTATAATTATTATTTTATTTATTATTTTCTTCTTTTTTATTTTATTTTTTATTTTGTTTTATAGTAAGAGATAGAAAAGGAGACAAAGACAGATAAACCCTAAACCCTAAAACCCTAAACCCTAAAACCCTAAACCCTAAAACCCTAAAACCCTAAACCCTAAACCCTGATAATAAATGTAACAGAAGAATGAACAGAAAAAGAGAAAAAGATAGACAGAATAAACCCTAACCCTAAAACCCTAAACGATAAAACCCTAAACCCTAAAACCCTAAACCCTAAACCCCAAAACCCTAAACCCTAAACCCTAAGCGTGAGAACAGAAAAAGACAGACGGACGAAAAAATGTTAAGAGAAACAAAGTTGCAGCAAACCCTAAACCCTAATTTGAGGGTTTAGAGTTTAGGGTTTAGGGTTTAGGGTTTAGGTTCAGTTGTATTGAGGGTTTGTTTATGTAGACAGGGAAACCCCACCACCACCAAACCCTAATCCAGCGGTTTAGGGTTTAGGGTCTAGGGTTTGCTGCTACAGCAGCAGCAACAAAACCCTGCTTCGGGGGTTTAGGGTTTAGCGTTTACTGTTTAGGATTTTTTAGGGTTTAGGGTTTAGGGTTTATTGTTTATGCTTTTTTTCTAAGAAAACTATTTGTATCTCTTCCTCTGCCTAGGGTCTAGGGTTTAGGGTTTAGGGTTCTAGGGTTTATTGTTGAGGGTTTAGGGTTTAGGGTTTATGCTTTTTTTCTACATGTATGATCAAAGAAGACGATTTGTGTATCTGGTTGGTTTGTATTTATTTCTGTTCTTTTTGTTTCTAGGGTTTAGGGTTTAGGGTTTAGGGTTTAGGGTTTAGGGTTTATGCTTTTTTTCTACAAGTATGATCAAAGAAAACGATTTGTGTGTCTGGTTGGTTTGTGTTTATTTCTGTTCTTTTTGTATTGTCTCCTGGTTCTTTATCTGGATTAGGGTTTATAATTTTTCTGTCTCTTTTATGTTTAAATAAAATACCAAAAGGAGAAGAAAAAGGAGAAAAAGAAGAAGAAATACACCCACATACCTCATCATACACCACAACAAAATCTGAGGTGTCTAGGCAGCTCACGTAACCACTGGTCAGGTTGTAGTAACTTAGGTCAGAGGGACGCGGTAGCAACCTAAACAAATAAATAAATAAATAAATAAATATATAAATATATAAATAAATATATAAATTAATTAATTAATATGTTTATTTTATTTTTTTTTTTTTGGTTTTTTGGGGGGGTGCGGCTGACACGCAGAAAAAAGAATTATAATAACCCTAAACCCTAAACCCTAACAAACCCTAAACCCTAAACCCTAACAAACCCTAAACCCTAACAAACCCTAAACCNCTAAACCCTAACAAACCCTAAACCCTAAACCCTAACAAACCCTAAACCCTAACAAACCCTAAACCCTAAACCCTAGCACCCCTTTCCCCTAACAAACCCTAACCCTTAAACCCTAAACCCTAAACCCTAACAAAGCACAACAAACCCTAACAAAGCCTAAACCCTAACAAACCCTAACAAACCCTAAACCCTAACAAACCCTAAACCCTAACAAACCCTAAACCCTAAACCCTAGAGTGTAGGCGATGTATTTACTTTTTTTTTCCTGCAGCAATGTCAGGATAGTCTGGTTGTTTCATTCTGCTGTTGAGGTCTATATAACCACTGATCTGTCTTCCTTTTTTATTTTTGTCTCTTATATAAATTATTGTAGATAAACACCCGTTTTTTATTAGTTCTTCTCTTGCTGCTAGCTGACGAACTAATATATTATTTATATTCTCACTCTCATTCTCACCGCTACTGCTGCTGCTGCTGCTGCTGCTGCTGCTGCTGCTGCTGCTGCTGCTGCTGGTTGGTCTGATGCTCAGCTCGGATACAGCCCGTGGGCGTTGAGCTGCAGCACGCTGGACCCCTTGCTGCTGCTGCTGCTGCTGCTGTTGCTGCTGCTGCTGCAGTTGCTGCTGCTGCTGCTGCTGCTGCTGCTGCTCATCAAGAGCATCTGCCTTCTGGTAGAATGCCTCCCTCGATAGGACAGATCCTTCACAACAAACAAACACAAAAAACTAAACTTTAAATAAAAAAAATATGTATATTTATATATATATATATATATATATATATATATATATA
>NW_024015963.1:0-2411 GCF_000499745.2 Eimeria mitis | reverse complement strand
TCTCCCCCATCTGTCTCTGCTTGCTGGGCGAACCAGACCAATGGTTCGGACTTGTCCGGACTTGTCCACTTAACTCGAGACCACGCCGCTACCACTGCCAAAGCTCAAGCAAGCCCGTCAACGACTCGATAAACTAGTGATGGTGCCAGTTAGCTCATTCATCTCATGCACAGCTGTGCGCCGATTCGATGACGAGGCATTTGCCTAGCTTAAGAATGCCACGCAGTTGTCATGAAAATATTCCTTGCGTTCCATATGCTTGCTGGGCTGGTAAGGCCAGGTCGGCCAAGCTGGGGTTCTGGGATGCCGTTTGTGCGCAAAAGTTAAGCGGCCGGTGTACAGCCAGATAGACAATGCATTAGTGGCACCGTAAGAATGTTATTCAGATACTGCATTCTGATTGATTTGGTTGTGCTTGACGAGCGTGGTTTAACACAAGCAGCTGATACGCATCGCTATTGTGCGTGGTAAATGATCTACCGTTCGTCTGTTGTGTTGCATACATGGACAGGACAATCGGGTAGGGTTTGCCCGAACACACCGCCAACCAGCTATAAAAGCGTATATAAGTGAATTATATAATGCGCGCTCCGAGGATAGCAACGTGCAATTGGCGCAAAAAGCATCTGGAAGAGCGGCTTGCACACACAAGGCTTCCACTCAGACTCGCGAATGCTGAATCAAAAACAAGGAAGATAACGAACACCAGGTATTGTTTTGCAAAGAAGTGAGAGTTTTCGAAAGGTGTAGCATTGTTCTCGTCGTCTGTGATCTCGAAACGCTGCAGCGGTGCGGCAGTCGCATGATGCTGTTGTCGCTGTTGTTGTTTTCGTTGATGCATCTGCTGTGATGTATGCGCTCAGCAGCTGCAGCAGTTAGCCCCCTTCTTTATCTGCATGTTGATTGTGCTGCCGCGGTTGGACGCGGCTGAACCGTAGCTGCCTGTCAGCTGATGCTTTGGTTGTTACTACAGCAGCCGCAGAGAAGTAGCAGCTACTACGTTCCTTACATTTGTCAATAGCCCATCTGTAAACGAAAGTGGCCACAGCGTGCTAGGAGCCTAGTATATTTCCTACCTTGAAACGCAGTAGAGTCTGCTATGACTACTGAAGTATACTGATTCCATTTGTCCTCTGTTCAGATCTGTTTATTTCATTTATTTCATGTTCGCGTGTGTTTATTTCGCTTTCTTTTATATGGAAATCTGTTGACTTTATTTATATCCTATTTAAATCTTTTTATATCATACTTGAATTGATGCACAGTCTGCTGCAACCAATTCGTGAAGGCGACAGCCAGTGGGTGCAACAGAGCTGCAACTGCTGGAGATGCAAGGGATTAACCAATGAAATAGCAGCAACAGAAGCAACTCCTTGCGTGTGGCTCTCATACTCTCAGACTGTACAATCAACGAGGAGCAAGCAACCTCCTGGAGCAGTTCAGAAACTGCACAAGGCTGCTTCCCTTTGCTGGTTATTCTAGACCCCGAGCCCCCGTAACAGTAACAGCAGCAGCAGCAGCAGCCGCTATCAGGGACAGAGAGCTCTTGCGGCGAGAGCGTCTCTCCACAGCAGCAGCGTGTTTGATTGGGAGCAGATCATCAGTTGCCTCAAAAGGGAGTGAAGCCAACAACCTGTTTATACACTGTACNGTTTGATTGGGAGCAGATCATCAGTTGCCTCAAAAGGGAGTGAAGCCAACAACCTGTTTATACACTGTACACTAAGGAGAGGGAAAACCATATACAGATATCCGGTAGCGGCGTGCGGACTTGATTTGGCACTGCGTTGAGGCAGCCAACTGTAGTTCGTGGGTGGCAGACAGAACAAGCAACACTTCCGTCACGGGTCCATTTGCCTTAGGAAAGCTGCCCTTGATCCCCCGGCAAGGGGAGAATCCTCCCTCTCGCTCTTACAAGGTTCTCCCTCTGTTATGTTTTTCTTGTCCAGAGGCACCTTGTACACCCCAGTGGGCTGAATGTACTCAAGAACAGAGTTTGTTCTGTAGTGGCACTAGCCAGTTAGCTAGCTGCGTATCAGCTCTCTAATTCCAGTAGTTTGCTGCAGTGCGTGGGAGGGTTTCACCCAGCAACAGTGCAGCAAAAAGCACTAATACTACATCAGCTTCCGCGGTGCTGAAGAAGCGGCACCTGTTGCTTCTAAGGGTCCGACATGAATTAGAAGCACCTGAATCAGGGGAGAAAGCGGCAGGTCGAGGGGCGAAAAGAAGAAAAAAGTTTTTATTTTGGTATGCCAAAAGGGGGCAGTAACTGCACTGAGAAGAAGAAAAGGGAAAACAGCATTGGCTAAAAATATGTATCAACAAGGGTATGAGGAAAGGAAGAAGCAGAGGGGGCCGTGCGGGGCTAGGCGAAAACAGAAGTTAGTTTATGAAAAAAACTGCTCCAGTGG
>NW_024015962.1:0-2413 GCF_000499745.2 Eimeria mitis | reverse complement strand
TTGAAGCAAAAAAAAATTAAGTGCGGCGAAGTATCAGCACGCATTTCTACAAATGTGGATTAAAACCTGACGGAAGCTGAACGCGTCCAGGCTGGTACCTTCTCCGCAAGTAACATGGACGCATTTCTCCAATGCTGAGGCATTCGTGCATATCCATTCTTCTCTAGCAGTTCCACCTTGGGAAGAGTGGATTGGCTAGAAGCCTGGGAATCCGGTGCACATACGCGCGTTTATATTTCACTCCACTCCGCCCTCCACAATTTACCGGGTGAGCTTCTGATAGCCCTGAGACGCAACAACAGCTGTTAGCGCTACCTGTCGAAGACAGCGTCAAGACGTAACCTATGGAGCTGTCTTACATAGAGAGGCATCTGCTACCTTGGCTGCCAGAGTGTGCTGAATGCTAAACGTTTCTGTGGAACCGAGAAACAGCTGTATCACGAAACTCTGTCCGTACAGCAAAACGGAACATTTCATAACGCTCTGGAAAGCAGGCATACACTGAGAGCCAGCAACATTCCAGAGCGCAGTCGGAGTAAATGTATTCAGTTGTGAGGAAGTTTATTTGCATGCGTCAAACACAGTAGCCTGCGCAATTGGCAAAATAGGGTGAATATTAGTCATTTCCGTAGGCATAACAGAGTGTGCATCGTTATGCTCTTCATCGTTTTGAAGCCATCCCGGCTAGCATATCAGGATTTTACGATGCTCAAGCTAGGCCATTGATCTGCACTGCGCATGCGGGCATCTTGTCTAGGATAACCTATGATATGGAGGTGTCTCGCGAGTGCTGCCGCAATAACGCGTATCCAAGGGGAAAGCGGTGCTTTGCTTAGCAGTTCCGCTTGCACATGCCCTAAGCACTCGAAATAGTTGCACGAATCGGCCATACCCCTGTTGTGCATCAGATGAAACAAGATTACTCCTCTTTCGATTACTCAAGCAAAAAGTTCTTTTAGTGTCGCGCTATCCTCTGCTGCTATCTCTTCACTAGCCACAATGTTTGTAGCTAGCAGAAATCAACACTTTAGCAAAAATTGAGCCTTTATTCTCGCTAGTCACACGTGCAAGCACAGCCATGCTGCAACCATCATACACCACCTCTTCATCTGTGCAGGCAATGCGGAATGTTGGTTTGTCCGAATCGATTGGAAGCAACCGCGACGAAGCGCACTCTAAAAGCGTTATAAACATCTATTTGCTGCTACATGATGGAAAGGATTTCCATGCGTACTAGCGTACGTTTGGATCTGCCGTCAGACTCGCCTTCAACGCAGAACCCACTTTCAGCTTCTGTCACTAACTCATCCGTGTTTAGATTCAGTAGTAGATCTTGCTTGATGATCAAAACAGCGAAAGCAGAACTCCCTCATCAAACCTTCTGTGCAATTGCTGGGCAAAACCCCGAGAGATTGGAACACCAGAGAAGACTTCGCCACACCACGGTCCTGTCCTCACGCACACAAACTGTATGAACATTCTATAGTCAAAGGCCAGCATATCCCCATAAAATATCCCTATTGACAGGCGACCTCGACTTCAACCGGCGTAAGCTAGCTAAACGCACGCTTAATAACAATAGCCGGACGCTTGAGCTGGTTGCATGGGGTGTCTGTGTCGGGTCACTCGTGCTGGGGAGACAACCAAGTATAGAAAGTTTAGAAAGTTCAGACTGTGTATCGCAAGCACATTGCAACGCCGATACCCCCGCTTGAATATGTACTTAAAGCCGCCGGAGATCCGGCTTCTCATCACGCTTGAACAGCATCGACCTGCACTCAGGCACATCTAAAACCAAGCCTGTTCTCATACAACCTGAACAGTAACAGTGCCCGCAACCGTGCTGAGAGGATGATCGGGCTTGGCATTTTTCAGACTCGCTGCAAACTGTTCTAATTTGTTAAAGCTTCGCAACGCCTTCAGTGCGGATGATTGTTTCTGCGCATACTTCCTGGCGAAACAGCAAGCGGCCACAACAGTATAGAAGGATTCGCTACACTGCAGCCGTAGACACGGGAACACAAACTGTGAAGCCTCACGATGCTCACGCATGCAGGGACCCTAGCCGTCCACCAAATAATGCAGATATTCCTATCGACAGACGCGACTAAATTCAACTACGGCAAACGGACCAAACGCAAGGTTGCTACCAACTGCAAAGCCATGCAGCAGATTGCACGGGGCACCGCTGATGAATAGAATCCTGTGCGACGACGAACGAGAAACGAAAATGCACGGGACGTGCTTGAAGCACCATCTGTGTAGCACCATATGTGTGCAGGCGGTAGGCCTCTATCCTTTTCCCCTCTGCCTAATATGGAGTCCTATGGACGTTCGGTGAAAAGGTGCCGAGCTCCGACGAAGGAAAAGCGGCGGTATATTTGTAAATATCGCCTATTCCAAATCCAAAACA
>NW_024015960.1:0-2416 GCF_000499745.2 Eimeria mitis | reverse complement strand
GGCACTATTAAGAGGTTGTTACTGGTATTCATATGGTGTTATTAGTATAATCCTCACTTTCTTGTGAAAACCATCAAAGATGACGATGCTGTCGTTTCTATGAGGGCCAAGGATGACCTTCAACTGGTAGTGGTCGGGGCCGCAGTGTATCCACTGTGCATCTGCAACATCTGAACTTTTGTATTGATAGACCTTTCCGTTTCTTCTGTTCTTCCAGCCGAATATTTCCCCACTCATTTTAAACAAACCCTGTGAAAAAAGCGTCAAAAACGACAAAAAAATGCTGGAGATACACCTGAAACTGGTGCAATACGCTGGGGTGTATAGGCAGCTACCGGTGGAATCATCGACACGGTCAGCGGCGGCAGGTGTATATACAGCTGGATGCGGTAGAATTCAAGAAATACACCACAGAAAAAGAATTCAAATAAGTTTTTCTTTGCTTTCTCACAGGATCATTCCTCCCCAGCCCTCGTATGTTAGCCACCGACACGACCGGCCCGCCGGGGCCGGCCGGCGGAGTGCCTTGGGACATTTCGGGTGTATGTACAGCTGAATTTTATTCCCTAATTTTATGAATTTGCAGTATTTGCAATTCAGTATATGTCTTTTTCAGTTCGCTTCCGGCAGCATCGACGGCAGCCGGCAGCCGAAGGCTGCGTGCATGCACAGTAGTCTGGCGCGACTCAGGAGGATATAAGATGCTAAATGCAAAAATAAATAAATTTAATTCAACACATTGGAGTGGAAAACAACAAAACAAAAAAAAAGTCTACAGACACTACGCCGAGTCTTGCGGCTTGCCCGCTTGCATGCAGCGGCTGGGTGGTGATGCAGTGGGGTGGCGTTTAGACAAATAACACCAACACTATATTGCGTGCAGCTCCAACAAAAAAACAATAATTACTTTAAATAAATAAATTAATGCATTATACTCAAAAAAATATAATTTTATTTGCACAGACGAAGAGGTGGACGAGCTCTCCCCTTCTCGCTGGGGGGTTCAGATGCTCTTCTTGTGCAGCAACAGAAACTCAGCAGCAGTTAGAATTAAGAATAACATAAAGTGCTGCAACTTTCAATGAATGCAGCAGCAAACACACGAAGCAAGTGGAGTGTACAGCCGTTCACTCTGCTGCTGCTGATCTTCCGTAGTTGCTCGCTTCTCCTGCTGCTGTTTATCGTTGGTTTGCTGCACATGCGTGTGACGATACTGCTGCTGCTGCTGCTGCTGCTGCTGTTGCCGCTGCTAGCGCCGCCGTTACTGCTGCTGCGGCGCTGACTCTGTGTTGTGCTGGAGAGGTTGCAACAGTTGCCTAGCGTGTGTTCAGCTTCTGCTGCTGCTGCAGCAGCAGCTGCTGCTGCTGCAGCTGCTGCTGCAGCTGCTGCTGCTGCTGCTTTTGTAGCTCCGACTGCTTAGAGTTGAGAAAGTTTATGTATAGAGCGAGTACGAGCCGGTTGTGCCCATCACTATGAGTTTTTTGTTTTTTTCGTGTTGAATACATTCTAGTAATAAACTGGAATCAAGACATGCTTGATTAAATAAAATAATATATATATATAATATATATAATATATATATGTAATATATATATTATGTATATGTATCAATGGCAGGGGGAGAGAGGAGATACAAAAGCGGCGCAGTTGTTTCTTATGTTTGCTTCCTTATATATGTAAATACTCTAAGGCTAGTAATATAAAACAAAAACAATAAAACTATTATTATTTAGGGTTTTTTTGTTGCTGCTTTGGATAGCTGCAGATGCTCCTATCATAGTATTACAGCATTCAAGGGTTTAGGGTTTAGGGTTAGATTGGGGGGTCCCAACCCTAAACCCTAAACCCCTCTTCCCACCACCAGCTCGCTGCCTGCTGCTGGGGTTTAGGGTTTAGGGTTTACGCAGCAGCTCGGAAGAAACCTAAAACCCACAAACAGAAGAATATAGTTTCGGTTTGGTTATTGTGTTTTTCTCTTTGTGTGCATCTCTAGGATATGAATTTTAGGGTTTAGGGTTTAGGGTTTACACCTTCTACGCTTCAGGGTTTAGGGTTTAGGGTTGTTAAGCCCTTTTAGACAGGCTTAGGGTCTAGGGTTTAGGGTTTGAGGTATTGTACACGAACCCTACATCCTACGATAAACCCTAAACCCCCGATGTTGGGTGAAGGAGAACACAAACAAAACCACCAGGCGCTCGACAGTAGACCCTAAACCCTAAAAACCAAGAATAAAACCCTAAACCCTAAACCCTTAACCCTCACTTGTAGACCCTAAACCCTAAACCCTAAACAAGCTGATGCCACGGATACTAGCAATCCAAAAGCTGAGACCCCACCCTTAAACCCTAAACCCTAAACCCTAAACCCTTGAACCCCACCCGTCAGCATCTTAATCCCTAAACCACAACCCTCTAAG
>NW_024015959.1:0-2417 GCF_000499745.2 Eimeria mitis | reverse complement strand
CTTTCATAAATGCAGGCTCGGGCTTTATCAAGGCTGGGATTCGATATTCGTAGAGATGCCAAAGGATGGGATGCCTCCGCCAAGCAGGTGTTCGCAGGTTTAGTGTTTGCGTTGAAGGAAGATACGGCTGAAAATGCAGCTGAAGTGGAGTTTGCTCCCCCATGAAGCACGTTGTTGAGCTTGCGACTGCCTCCTGGAGGTAGAATAGACCAGGAAGGAGCAACGCTATTGATTGCAGTCTGTGTGTTGCAGCCTCTGGACCACGCTGGATCGAGTTACTGTGCTTATTTGGAGAGCTAGGTTCGAAACAGCCGTGGCTGAGACCCAAAGAGCAGCCATCACGGCCTGTATACCGGGCAGGCGTAATGCATTTGAAACGAAATGCTGACTGGGTGTTGGTACCCGTGTGCCTGTATGTATCTATCTCCGTCCGGGTGTAGATATAAATAACCTAACGACTCAGTTCAAAGAAGCGGTCATCAACAGAAAATGATCCTTCAATGCACTGCTCGACGACGGTAGTCACTCTAGCATTCCGATTGTTATGTCGCATCCACTGACAGAGCCGTCAGGCGCTTCACAAGTGAATGGTCTGCTGACGAGAGTGCAAAGCCTTTCAATATGCAAATTGTTGCGTTGTGCGAGTTTGGCGCAGGGCGTACGATGCATGCTGGCATGCGCAGCATCACTGCTTTTGATAAAGTACTAGGCTCTGCTGTGAAGACTCCAGACGGCGTATTTATGCCTTCTATGTAAATAGATGTGTTTTACCCAGCATCCTACGCTGGTACTATTGGACAGCATCGCACTGCGTTTCCCTTGGCAATGCCCGACACAACGGCGCCAGAGCACCCAGCATAAAATGCTGTTGCCTTGCGGCGATTCACGATGAACCGGACTAAGGTTTGCAACAAGCCATGTCGTGTGTTATGTTGCTACGCCGCTGACGTAACGAATCATTTGCGCTTTAGTCAGTGCACTTCTGTGGAATACGCTTGCGTCCAGAAGTCGGAGACCTAGGGAACGACTCGCAGACTCGCAGGCTGTGTGATATTCACCGCGGCAGCTTCGCGCCAAGCCAAACCAGGATGAACATACGTAACNACATACGTAACGCTGGATGCTTCCTATCCAGTTCTCAAAAAGTTGTTAACACTGTGTGGATGCATTCAGAAACGCGTGAAATCCCGGTACGCAAGACGTTGGAGCCGTTTGTAGAGAGTGCGTTTGCTGCACAGGGCTTTGAGAGATGTGTATGGCGCTTCTCCGGCTGGTTACGCGTAACCCAAGTGGTTGGGGAGCGCTGTTTGCCGCGCATGCTCTGGCAGTTCCAATAGTTGTCCTGAAGATATTAGATGACTGATAGCGCAGCCTTCCCGTGTGCCGGTAACGGCCATGTTGGATGTTTCGTACGGTATTCGTGGAGTATGGAAATGAATGTTTCCTTGTAATTTAGGCAATCTTGTTTCTTGCTACGTTGCTTCAGGAATTTGGAATGATTCCGCTTATAGCCAAATAATGCGACAGAAAGGCAACCGTCTTGACGTCATTCGCTGGGCGCTACAAAGATATATAAAAGCTGCCGTTGTGCGCTCATGTTCGCGTTGAGGTTTTAAAAGTGGATGGCTAGAGTAAAATCCCTCCAAAAGCGTAGTACACTTAACTGAGCCACAGTGAATGGCTGGGGTCCTTTTGGGGNAGAGTAAAATCCCTCCAAAAGCGTAGTACACTTAACTGAGCCACAGTGAATGGCTGGGGTCCTTTTGGGGAGCAGATTGTTGAACAGCCAACACGTAATTTTTTGAAGGGCGCGACGGTGCGTGTTGGCATCGATTGTAGCTCAGGCAATGACGTTGACACTGATTGTTCGAGGCATTTTCGTCTTCAGGTGTTGACGAAGGCATTGTAAGGTTGCAGCGTGTTTGACCGGATGGTTCTTTAGTACACCACTGGCGTAGGTATGTTGCTTTCAGATGGTGCGTGCATCCAGAACGTTTCAACATAATTGCCTATAGCCGTCAGGATGCAACAGAGCAAACGTAGGCCCTGCCACTTCGCTAACCAGGGTGAACTACTGCATTTATCGTTATCGAGTGGGCTGTTTGGGCTTTGCTGAGCAGTATATGCTGCAAACGTAGCGGGTGGCGAATTTGAGGGCTCTCGCTCCCCAAAGGAATTGGCACGTGCAAGAACCGTTACGTATTTGTGCGTGGCTACACGTGGGGATACTGCAGTCTTGCTCATCGATCCGTTACAAACAGGGCTGCATAAAAAAGCGCTGCATGTCCTGTGTCTGTTTTGCCTTACAGTTGGTCAGACCCACGCTGTAGCTGCAGCAGATCCTGCAGTTACGTGGGTTGCTCAAGCGACGCTTCAACTTGTCGGATGCACTGAAGCGAGTGCGTATGAATATCAAC
>NW_024015958.1:0-2422 GCF_000499745.2 Eimeria mitis | reverse complement strand
ATCTTTGGAGCGCAAGCCACACAGTAGGCCTCGCCTGGATATACGCAAGGCCTACTGCGTAAAGGGCTTTTATGAACGCGCGGTGAAGGAAGTGCGTATGCTCTAGAGTTTTGCCACCTGACTCGGCAGGCCCGACAGTAAGCGTATCTGCAATGTTGTTTGTTGGAAGTTCCCATTGTTGAGCGCATTATCTTCTTTGGTCGAGCGCCTCAGTGCCTCAGTTGGGCGAACCAACGCAAATAATCTGTGTCTTCTGCTGCTGGACTGCTACGGCGTGGTACAAAAGTGTGCGTCTTACTGCTGCTGAGACGGGTATGCAGGCAGGCACCACTATGAGTTTCTGAAGGATAAGCTGATTGTTTTGTTAGAAGAGGCAGCCGCCGTGCGGCCATAAAACAACCATCAGTTAAAGAATCAAATTTTTTCTCGGCGTTTTAATCAGAATATGGTAGCGCAGCACTGATAATCGCTGGGAGGAGCGCCTGATGCAGGCGGTGAGAAGGCAGCTAAGTTTCAAACTCGTATAGCTGGACTGATAGGAAACTTCATGTACACATGGTACGCAGAGCTTCTAGCGGTCGCAGCTTGCAGGCAGCTTGCTAGCTTCGTTCGTCTTCTGCATTTCCCCCTCGATAACAATTGTCGATATGCATGTCGTTTCTATTCTCTCCAAGAGCGAAAACTGACCGTCTTCATACGTTCATTGCTTGGTGAGGAGATGCGTATGTAACTATCGTCCATCAGAGCACCAAAATTTCTTCCCACTACTGTGAGCAAAGTTATGGTTAAAACGCAATTCAGCAAGCTCTTATATGGAGAACCTCTGTTCCTTGGGTGAAGTCACGTAAACGCCGAAGCGCACGACAGAGACAGCTGCAGTTTCTGAACGCGTTGTCGACTTCTTGGATCGCCGTAACCGTCATGTTCACCAGGACTTGGGCTTAGGATCTAGGGTTTCCTCGAGCAGCTGGTCCCTTGCCCCGTTGCTTGACGACTCTATAATGGCTCGCGAGTGAGGCTATTCGAAAGCTCAGTTAGTGGCTGGACCCGCGGTGTAGGCAGCATTTTCTAGTCTTTGGACCAAAGCAGAGACCACGTTTGATAGCGACGCAGTTGCTAGTGAGACAATGTCAGCTGTGCGTTTTATGCACCATGCATGCTATCGATGCTGCAACAACTGCTTGACAGGATCGTTGTTTACGCGACTTGACTGGAGTGGCGGGAAATCAAATGCAGCTACCCGGTAGTTTCTGTGCCTTTGCACTGTTGATCGTGATGATCATTTGGTTGCTGCTGAATCGGGGTGTAAAGCCGACTATTGTTGTTTGGCGCTGCGTTACTTCTTTCGTCTGCATTGTTGCTGTAATATTCTGAAAAGTACAGCTCTGGGTGTTTGCATCGCAACTTACAGTGTGCTGCTTGATGTCCCAGAGGACAGATACATGTTATTGCAGGGGAAGGCCGGTGGATACTGGAGGGTTGAAGCCCACTGCGCAGCAATGGCTAAACATAATATGATTGACGAGCACTGCGCATCGCTGGGACGAATGTCTGGTGCACACAATGTGTGTATAGGTTAGTTTCATACCTTCTACATATGTCCGAACGAGATATCATGCACGCATGTTACAGAGAGCTGCTCAGAAGCCGCCGGTTGTAAGCACGTCACTGGCGTCGTCCCACTCCTGCAGTGTGCCGCGATCACAATTGCTGTTTCGCTTGTTATGTTACTGGCCTGCGTTTGCCTGGTTGCTATGATGCTTAGGGGAAAACGAAAAATATATATCTCGATATCCTTGTTTGTTGGCGAAGAGAAGCGCGCATCCTCACTGCTGCGAGCACGGTTGCGTGTAAACCGAAATGCAGCAAGTGCGTCCACGGTGAAACCAAGGAATCTGTTCGTTTAGAGGAGTTCCCGGAGTTTCTGAGCGCGTTGCCGAGCTCTTGAATCGTCTCGGCCGTTGTTGCTGATGGTTCCCATATCAGTCGAGAAGATGTTCCTCGACGGCATTGTTTGATGGCTGCCTACCAGCTCGTGAGTGTTTCTATTGAAAGCTCAATACTTCACTAGATTCAAGTAGGCGGCGTCTGCGCCCCCTGAAGGGACCACGTTTCCTAGCGAAACAGTTGTTGCTGCGATAATATATGCTGTTCTGTCAGCGCGGCAAACATACGTTCAATGCAGGCACGGTGCAGGAAGAGCCTGGCGGCGTCGGCATATCCTGGATTTGACTGGACTGACGGGAGCACAGAAACAACTGCTGAGTCGCTTTGGTGACTCTGTACTGACGCAAGTCTACGGGTCAATCTAGTTGTTAACACTTCAATAGGCGTTCAGCGTTGCGCCACGTTCTCCGGCCGCATTGACGCTGTTCTCTTCTCGAGTCCACCAGAAGCTTCAGCTTTGCGTGCTTGCATGGGC
>NW_024015957.1:0-2422 GCF_000499745.2 Eimeria mitis | reverse complement strand
TGCTGCTTCAGCTGCTGCTGCTGCTGCTTCAGCTGCTGCTGCTGCTGCTTCAGCTGCTGCTGCTGCTGCTGCTGCTTCTGAGTGTATTTGTGTTGTGTCTTTGTTTTTTTTTCAGAGGTTTTGGGTGTTGGTGTTTTATGTGGATAGAGACATATGGCGGACTGTCACCGATGCAGCAGGTCGCTTACTGTCTCCTTTTTGTCTCCTTTCTTTTTGTCTCCTTTTTGTCTCCTTTTTGTCTCCTTTCTCTGTCTCCTTTTTGTCTCCTTTTTGTCTCATTTTTTTTGTCTCCTTTCTTTTTGTCTCCTTTCTTTTTGTCTCCTTTCTGTCTCCTTTCTTTTTGTCTCCTTTCTTTTTGTCTCCTTTTTGTCTCCTTTTTGTCTCCTTTTTGTCTCCTTTTTGTCTCCTTTTTGTCTCCTTTCTGTCTCATTTCTGTCTCCTTTTTGTCTCCTTTCTCTGTCTCCTTTCTCTCTGTCTCCTTTCTGTCTCCTTTCTCTGCCTCCTTTCTCTGTCTCCTTTCTCTCCGTCTCCTTCTGTCTCCTTTCTCTGTCCCCTTTCTGTCTCCTTTGTGTCTCCTTTTTGTCTCCTTTCTTCTGTCTCCTTTCTTCTGTCTCCTTTCTTCTGTCTCCTTTCTTCTGTCTCCTTTCTTCTGTCTCCTTTCTCTGTCTCCTTTCTTCTGTCTCCTCTCTCTCTGTCTCCTTCTCTGTCTCCTTCTGTCCCTTTGTCTGTCCTTCTCTGTCTCTTTTCCTGTCTCTTTTCTGTCTCCTTTTGTTCTGTCTGCTGTCTCCTCTCTTGCTGTCCCCTTCTCTGTCTCCTTCTGTCTCTTTTTCTCTATCTCCATTCATTCTTTCTTTTTCAGTTGCTTCGTTCTGAGCTGCTGCTGCGTGTGCTGCTGCTGCTGTTGCCTGTGCTGCTGCTGCTGCTGCTGCTGCTGCTGCTGCTGCTGCTGCTGCAGATGCTGCTGCGAACAGCCGCAGCAACTGCCTGTACCCTTCAGCGACGGATCCACAAATGGAAGCAGCATCGGGGTCCCCCACAACAGCAGCAGGAGCAGCAGCAGCAGCAGCAACAGCAGCAGCAGCAGCAGCAGGAGCAGCAGCAGAAACATCTGTTTCAATGGGGCTGCATGCATGCTTGCTGCTGCGAACGTTATTCTATGAGCTCGTGTGTCAGTACGGCCCCGCTATCCTGGCGCTGCCTCCTGCTGCTCCCCCTGATGCTTCTCTTCTTGCTGCTGCAGCACAAGTGCAGCAGCAGCTGCCGCAGCAGCTGCTGCTGCTGCTGCGCCATTATGTCTCCTCGCAGCAGCAACGCCTAGCGGGAGTCACTGCAGCAGCAAACTGAACACGCTAGAGGGATAGCTGCAGCTGCTGCACTAGCAGCAGCTGTTGCAGTTAACAGCAGCGGCAGCGACTGCTGCAGTAGCAGCAACTGTAGCAATAGCAGATGCAGCAGCAGCAGCAGCAGCATTTACTTTAGCCCCAACACTACAGCAGCAGCAGCAGCAGCAGCAGCAGCAGCTGCTGCTGCTGCTGCTGCTGTTTGAGGGGGTGAAGGCACCCAGGAAGAGACAAAAAGGAGACAGATAAACCCTAAACTGTTTTTGTCTCTGATGCACCACAGTCTCTCTTTAGCTGCTGCTGACACCCGCGTACACTGATGCTGTTGCTGCTGCTGCTGCTGCTGCTGCTGCTACTGCTGCTGCTGCTGCTGTCGCTGCTGCTGCTGCTGCTGCTGTTGCTGCTGCTGCTGCTGCTGACACTGCAGCTAGCTGCTGCTAGCAGCAGCTAGCTGGAGCCCTGCTGCTGCTGCTGCTCTGTGCAGCAGCAGCAGCAGCAGCAGCAGCAGCAGTCTCTAAGTGTAACTAACTAAGCGGAGGCGTATCGCACTGTCTCCTGCTGCCTGTCTCCTCTCTGCTCAGTTCCTGCTGCTGCTGGTACTGCTGCTGCTGTTGCTGCTGCTGCTGTGGTGATGCTGCTGTTGCTGTTGCTGCTGCTGTTGCTGCTGCAGCTACGGGGCCATACGTGCTGCTGCTGTCGTCAGCAGCAGCAAGACAAGCAGCAGCAGCAAGAGAAAGACAAACCCAAGCAGCAGCAACATATCAACACAGAAACCAGCAGCAGCAATAGAAAAAGCAACAGCAGCAGAAGATGTAGAAGCAGCAGCAACACAAACTGCAACAGCAGCAAGGAGGTAGCATCTTAGCCGATGCAGCAGCAGCAACAGCAGCAGCAGCGGCAACAGCAGCAGCAACAGCAGCAACAGCAGCAGCAGCAGCATAGGCGGGCTCTGCAGACAAAGGCGTTGCTGCTTTTCGGGTGTACATGCAGCTCATATATGCAATTATAAAAGAGAGAAAATGTTTATATAAAAACAAATTCATATATATACATATATACATATATATATACATATATATATA
>NW_024015956.1:0-2427 GCF_000499745.2 Eimeria mitis | reverse complement strand
TTGGGGCATATTATTAAGCTGTTTTGTGTGTGGAGGAAGTGTACTTCAAGCATACGCCGTTGGGTTTCGTGTATGCTTGGCAAGCTGCCGCAGAACTGTTTTTATCACTCCAATATAGTTGGCAAAGGCAAGGCGGATTAGGCCCTCTGGGGTGATGATCCCTGCACTGCTTGAAACGTTTCGATTATCGTTGGTCTAACGAGCGATTCAGCAGGGACGCACCATGCAACGCACTGCATCGTTTTGCAGCACTTATTCCACCTTGCGGTATATTCGCTTTCCATAGTTGAAACAAATTCAGCCTGCCAACAGGAATGAGCGCAATATTTGGCGGAGTGGTAGGAGACCTCCATCTGCGAGCGTCGTCCGTTACGTAGTTTGTGCGATCCTGTCGACAGCAACAGCGAGCTGAAGACATGTCTGATTGGCACGCTGCTCTTGCGCAGGAAGTATGCACGTACAAGCAAATTCATCTGGTCCGCGCCGTTATGAGCGCCGTCGCCTATCAGGACTTGTGATGACTTCAACACGCATTGGAATATACTTAGTCGTGTGGAGCATTGAGAGGGAGAGATTTTGTTCTGTTGACAAACCAAAGCCCGTTTTGCAGTAGGGGCTAGGGAACCGGGAACTGCCAGCATTGGGGAGAGTTGCTGTTCAGGCAATACGCTTGCTAGACTCGAGTGAAATGAACTGCAAGGCTGGTTGAGACGGTTGGGCATTTACTGCTTGTCGTGCGAGTAGAGTCTGGAAGTGTGTCGCTAACGCGGCGAGTTGCGGAGGTGCGACTGTCCGATTCGAATTCTGCTGAGCATTCCGTTTCTTCAGGAACTGTGCATTTCGGAAGCTTGGTTGGGTGACGTTGAACAGACCGGAAGCATGGCAGGTGGGGCAGTTTCATTTATTGGGAGGTGCGGCTGATGTTGGGTCTATTGAATGCGGCAGGTTTGCAGCGGAACTGGAAAGCTCCTGCAGGCTTCGACAGGCATTGGAACATACTTAGTCGTGTGGAGAATATATATGCAGAGGCTTTGTTTCGTTGAGGAACCGAAGCCCGTTTTGCAGTAGGGGCTAAAGAGCTGGGGCCGGCCAGCGGTGGGGCAAGTTGCTGTTCAGGCCTTACGTTTCATAGACGCGAATGAAATGAATTGCAAGGCCGGTATTTTACTGCTTGGCGTGCTTGCAGAGCCTCGCAGTGCGCCTGTCAGGCTGCGAGTTGCTGAGGTGAGACAGTCCGATTTGAATTACGCTGCGCTTGCCGCTTGTTCAGGCAGTGTGTGGCTCGGAACCTTCGCTGGGTGACGTTGAACCAAGCGGAATCGTTGCAGGTGGGGCAGTTTCATGCATTGAGGGGTGCGGCTGATGTTGTGCCCCCTCAACGTAACATGTGCGCCCGGGAACTGGAGAGCTTTTGCACTCTCCAGCAGGCATTGGAATATGGTTAGTGGTGTGGAGGATGGAAAGGGATAGGGTTTGTTTCGTTAAGGACCCGAAGCCCGTTTTGCAGTAGGGGCTAGCGAACTGGGACCGGCCAGCGGTGGGGCGAGTTGCTGTTCAGGCTGTGCGTTTGATAGAGTCGAATGAAATGAACTGCAAGGCCGGTTGAGACGGTTGGGCATTTACTGCTTGGTGTGCGAATAGAGTCTGGATGTGCGTCGGTAACGTGGCGAGTTGTGGAGGTGAGATTGTCCGATTTGGATTTTGCTGCGCATTCCGCCTGTTCAGGAATTGTGCAGTTGGCAAGCTTGGTCGGGTGACATTGAATTGAGCGGAATCGTTGCAGGTGCGGCAGGCTCATGCATTGAGGAGTGAAGCTGATGTTAAGTCCCCTCATTCTGGCAGGGTTGCACGGGAACTGGAAAGGTCCTGCACTCTTCAGCAGACAGGCATTGGAATATGCTTAGTCGTGCGGATCATGGAGAGGGAGGGGTTTTGGTTCTTTGAGGAACCGAAGCCCGTTTTGCAGTAGGGGCTAGAGAACCGGGAATTGGTGGCGGTAGGGAGAGTTGCGCTTCAGGCTGTACGTTTGATAGAGTCGAATGAAATGAACTGCAAGGCCGGTTGAGGCGGTTGGGCATTTACTGCTTGGCGTGGGAGTAGAGTTCCGAAGTGAATTTGTCAGGCGGGGAGCTGCGGAGGTGCGATTGTCCGATTTGAGTTTTCCTGCGCGTTCCTCATGTTCAGGAAGCGTGTAGTTGGGAAGCTTGGTTGGGTGACATTGAATTGAGCGGAATCGTGGCAGGTGCGGCAGGCTCATGCATTGAGGAGTGAAGCTGATGTTAATTCCCCTCAATGTGGCAGGGTTGCACGGGAACTGGAAAGGTCCTGCACTCTTCAGCAGACAGGCATTGGGATCGTGGAGAGGGAGGGGTTTTGGTTCTTTGAGGAACCGAAGCCCGTTTTGCAGTAGGGGCTAGAGAACCGGGA
>NW_024015955.1:0-2432 GCF_000499745.2 Eimeria mitis | reverse complement strand
AACACAAACTTACTTCGGACGTCTGGTTAGAGGGGGAGTTTGCCTCGGAAAGCCGGTTTGATTTGCATACTTTGCCGTTAACTGCTGAAACATGCACACAGTCACACCATCTAATTTCTCCATACACATGCCCCAAAACACTTTTGTTTTATTGGTAGCACTGCTTCCTGCCCCATGAAGCGCTGCGTACATGTTTTGCTTGCATAACTATAATCTGAAGAGCACATTGCCAGGAGCTCCACGTACCACTTCCAGAAGATTCCCTAGATTCAGTGGACTCTTCATCGCCACAGGCCGCATGCGAACCATTCGCTAAAGCCCTTCTGAACAGCACCACATAAGACTAGTTGGCGCCAATATTGTGGAGAGTAGCACTTGCCCTGTGCTGAAGCGCAGCAGCAGGTCCTTGCTCAAGTAAAGAGCTATCACAGTGAACAGAACATAATTGTGGAAATCAGCGCATTGACCCGGGTGTCACTCTGGCATAGCCAGGCTGCTTACCCACAGTACGGCTAAACGGTCATTAAGCGAAAATAAACAAGGCTCTATGTGCTTTCTGCTGCCTAGTGAGAGCTGGATATCGTTATTTCCTATATACAAAACAGGGTCTTACTGCGCGAGCGCTCTGTTTTCCTTTCTGACGGCATCTAGTTCCTGGCAAATCTGAGCAACGAAAGCCAGGATAGATCACACTGAATACATTGGCTGTTTTTTCAGAGTCTCGGAGTCACTGGAAGTAGAGTGGAGTGATGGTTGTTCGTTGATGGTTGTTCGCTGCAGTTACCTCTTCGAAGGCGCTTTGCAGAATGTCAATCTTCGAAGACAGTTCTGCGATTCAAGCAACAGCAGCAAACCAGAGCAGCTGAACACCTCCAAAGAATTTGCTACAAACTTGGGAATTTCAGATGAGAACCAGCGCGAAACACTCGACATTCCCGCGGTTTCTCTGCTCCCGGTGTTGCGGGTTTCAGAAGAAACATGAATTGCCGAAACCCTCCCATCTCAAAACGCCCGATCCGGGTAGAGATCAAACATTGTTTTCACTGCGTGAAACGAAACTTGAATAAGCGCTTTCACTGCTCACCGTCTTGCATCTCTAAAACATCAGAAGTTTCCGCCTCCGCGTCAATCATAGCCTGTGTTTGCACCTGCAGAGAAAGTTGCAACTCTCCACTAGACAGCTTTCAGAGTATACCTTCAGAGTAAAAGGAGAAAAAACTTCTGATTCTCGTATTGCTGGATGCAGGAAAAGATGTTCGGTAATATTCTACCGAAAGGTCGTACCAGCAACGCCTTGAAAAAGAGCTCCGCCTGGAACTGCAGATGCAGAGACAGAGTTTGCAGAGAAGAGAACCGCATGATTGCTGCTTGCCGCCTGGTGGTTCAAAAGGAGAAACAGCTACCTGGCTAATCCTTAACCGCTGCTGAGACGCGAGACCCACCTTGCTCCCACTCTGCGTATCGCCCGCGTCTATGGGCTGGATGCCGGAAATCCCGTTTTCTTCTTCCTTCACCCCATTCTCCCTTTCCTCAGAAACGGGAATTTCAGCGCATCTCTCCTCTACGTCTTCCCCATCATCCGAGCTCCTCTCCTTGCTCTGTTGCTCTGAGAGGCTCTGCGGCTCGTTATCTGTGGAGGCGGAGGCGACGGGGCCAGGAACACGCGTTGAGGCTGAGCCGTCTGCGTTTCCCGCGGGTTTCAGCCGGCAGTTTCTGTTTAGTCGCCAGCCATTTGACCCGAGGTAGGCCGCTGCGTCTGCGAGCAGAGCCTTGGAACTCCCAGCTGGCCGTGTTTCACTGTGCCCTTGCAAGCCCCCACTGTCCTCAGCAGTGGTATCTACAGGAGCCACTCCTGTTTCTAATACCTCTGGTTCGGTTTCATTTGTTTTAAGTGCTACAGGATTCACTTCAGATGCCGTTGGTGGTTGCTGGTGACGCACTCTGCGCGAAACCTCATCACCAGTGGATTGACTCGTATGTAGATCTGCAACGCTTGCTGCAGGCTGCATGGGGGCCTCCTTCATCCCAGCAGCAGTAATACGTTTCTCTTGAGCTGTTTCATTTGCTGATGAGAGCTGAATTTCACTCTGCTGAGGTCCCTCAAGGGAAACATCTGCAGTCGGCTGCGAGCCAGTACCCTCCTCGTCCGCTGACGAGCCGCTGCTGCGTTGCTTTGTTGTTTCCTCATTTGTTTTTGAGTCTTTAGTGCAGAGATACACCGTTTTGGGTTTCCTGTTGCAGTCAGCAGAGGAACCTTGAGGCGTATTCTCCGCATGCACAGCGGGGAGGCAGAAGGAAACTCCTCCTGGCTTGGGTGAGGGGGTTGCTGGGGTGCTGATGCCGTTGCTGCTGCTCGATGCAACAGCACCGGATGAAGAAACTCGAGACGCAACTATGGCTTTAGACAACTGAAACTTTTCCTTCAGCACAAA
>NW_024015954.1:0-2433 GCF_000499745.2 Eimeria mitis | reverse complement strand
TATATATATATATATATATATATATATATAAACCCTAAGCCGTTGAATTATACATGAGGGTTTAGGGTTTAGGGTTTAGGGTTTAGGGTTTGTATGCAGCTGGCATTACTAACAGCAAGCGCCCTAACAGCAACCCTAGGGGGCCAGGATATAGACGAAACCCTAGACTACAACAACAAGCTCGCTATCACTAAAAAAATGTATATATTTAGATATCTATCAGAGCAACAAACACAAACCCTAATTCGTGCCTTCAAAACCGTCAGGTAAACCCTAATCAAGGGTTTAGGGTTTAGGGTTTAGGGTTTAGGGTTTAGGGTTGAGGGGATTGGGGGGGGTTAGGGGTTAGGGTTTTGGTGGGGTTTAGGGTTTTGGGTTTTGGTGGGGTTTAGGGTTTAGGGTTTTGGTGGGGTTTAGGGTTTTGTGCTTGGCGATGGTTTCTTAGGGTCTAGAATTCGCTTTTCTGCTCGGGTTTAGGGTTTAGGGTTTAGGGTTTAGGGTTTAGGGTTTAGGGTTTAGGGTTTGTGTTTAGGTACACGCAAGGGGAGGCAATTATCCGTGAGGGAGAAATAGGCTCGCGTTTCTTCATTATAAAACTCGTAAACCCTAAACCCTAAACCCTAAACCCTAGCTTTTTTCTCTTGTAGTGCAAATAGAGACTGCAATTTATGGTTGGGAAATTAGGGTTTAGGGTTTAGGGTTTAGGGTTTGGGATTCAGGTGTTGTGTCGGCGATGAAGAGGGTGTAGTGTTATTCTACTTCTATGAAACCCTAAACCCTAAACCCTAATTTGGATATATACATATATATATATATATATATATATATATATATATATNAGATAAATATATATATAGTATATATATATATATATATAATGTATATATATATATATATATATATATATATGAGGAAGAAGGGTGTGTACCTTGGGTCTTCACGATTACTTTCGTTTCTATGAAACCCTAAACCCTAAACCCTAAACCCTAAACCCTAATTAGTGTTTAAATATAAATAAATATAAATATATTCAGAGAGAAGTAGCAATATTAAAAGGAGGAAGAAGAGTGCGTAGACTAAACCCTAAACCCTAAACCCTAAACCCTAAAGTCGCCTGGATTACCTTGGGGCCGTATTTTATATCTCTGAAACCGCAACCCCCAAACCCTAAACCCTAAACCCTAAACCCCAAACCCTAAACCCTAAACCCTAAACCCTAATTATATTTATATTCAGCGAGAAGTAGCAATATTAAAAGGAGGAAGAGGGCCGCCACAATTACCTCTTGGAGTGTTATTTCACTTCTATGAAACCCTAAACCCTCGCGCTAAACCCTAAACCCTAAACCCCAAACCCTAAACCCTAAACCCTAAACCCTAATTTGTGTG
This sequence comes from Eimeria mitis, assembly GCF_000499745.2. NCBI lineage: Eukaryota > Apicomplexa > Conoidasida > Eucoccidiorida > Eimeriidae > Eimeria > Eimeria mitis. Next base: position 1,045 of record NW_024015954.1, on the reverse strand, counting down.
TATCCAGGGAGAAGTAGCAATATTAAAGGGAGGAAGAAGAGTGCGTACACTCGGCCTCCACGATTACTTTTTTCTAACTAAATGAAGTGTTATTTTACTTCTATGAAACCCTAAACCCTCGCGCTAAACCCTAAACCCTAAACCCTAAACCCTAAACCCTAATTCATATATATAAATCTATATTTATATTCAGGGAGAAGTAGCAATATTAAAAGGAGGAAGAAGAGTGCGTACACTCGGCCGCCACGATTACTTTGGGGAGAGAGCGTTGCTGCATGATGAGAGAAGAAGTGCAACGGTAGCAGCAAACAGCGCGGAGGTGGATTTGTGGGTTGTTGATAAGGATGTTTTTCTTCAGATCGTTAAGGTATCTAAACCCTAAACCCTAAACCCTAAACCCTAAACCCTTATAGGGTCTAGAAAGATATACAAATTCAAATTTCAGCCTTTTTGCGCTTTGAAACGAAAAAAAATACACAAAATTCAATGTTTTAGGGTTTAGGGTTTAGGGTTTATAAGGGTTTAGGGTTTAGGGTTTAGGGTTTAGGGTTTGTGGATGTTTAGGGGCCCATGCTTACCCACTTAGAAGAGCGCATCCGCATGCAAGATACAAAAGTTGAATTCAAAGACCTTGAGGTTGTTAGGGTCGTCGGCAGAGGTAAACAAGGGTTTAGGGTTTAGGGTTTAGGGTTTAGGGTTTAGGGTTTAGGTGTTGTGTGTTGCACTGCATATATCCTAATCTCCCCAAAAGAATTCATCCCCCTAATATATTCCTTAATGTTTATATTTTCTTCTCTACTACCTACTACCTAGGGTTTAGGGTTTAGGGTTTATAAGGGTTTAGGGTTTATAAGGGTTTAGGGTTTAGGGTTTTGGGGTGTATAGGGACCTTCGGTACGGTGAAGCTGGTGCAGCACAACCCCACAAAGATTCGTTACGCGTTGAAATGTGTTTCACGGAGAAGTGTTGTTGCTCTGAACCAACAAGACCATATTCGTCTAGAAAGAGAAATTATGGCCGAGAATGATCACCCTTTTATCATTAG
>NW_024015953.1:0-2433 GCF_000499745.2 Eimeria mitis | reverse complement strand
GACATAAATCGCCGCGTAGTCGCTGCCGCCTCGTATCACGTTCAGCGCTGCGCATGCGCTGTCTCATCAATCCACTGATATCGTGCATCGCGTTAGACTCTGCCTCGCGAATGCATACCATAACACGGAAACATTCGACCGGCGCCACTACTGAAAAAGAACACGGTTGACGCCGAACAAATTTGAATTATTCTCCCCACTGCAAGTAGTGAACGCGGCGAGCAAGCACATACACACCCATGCCTGCCACCAGATAGCCTGAAGTGTGTGCATAAACAGAACTACGCGCAAAAGCTCAGTTTGCCGGAAGTGCTCCAGACCCGCTACAAACTGTTATAGCTGCCCATCCCTACGACCGTCTGCAACTCTGCCAGCTAAGTATATACATACTGACTGGCCAAAGTAGCGCACATCGCAACTCCACAGAAGGCGTCGACAAACATCCCTCAAAAGGCTGCGCACAAAACCTCTAAAACCACATGGTGAGCACGCATTGACGTAGGCTGGCTCTCTTCAAAATACGCCAGATACTCACATCCACAAATACAGCTTCTTTCAGCGACGGCAGTCGAACCGATGACGAGCTCGATACCAGCTGCAAAACCACGCAGTTGGCTGCCTTGCGCATCCGTGTCGACTCGGATCCTGCTGGAAGGCCAACAAGAGCCGGAAATGTCCTAGACGTAGCATACATGTTGCGCACATGATCAAAGCTATTCTGTATCGTATTCGCCATTGATGCTTACGGAATGATGCGACGAAGACCATGCCAGGACGTGGCTGGCTCAAACGAATATCAGTGACACACTCACGGATTCCGCCTGCTCCAGACGGAGACCAGCTCAACTAACTTCAAAACACCAGAAACATCCCCCTGCATTAAGCGTTGTCCTTCTTTTCTGCTACCCAATAGCTGCAACTATGCTATGTATCCTGCGTGCTTTTGAGCAAGTGCCTTGCGGCGTTGTGCAGTTCGTGTTGGAAGCGGCGTTCCCTGCGGCGGCGAGCCCGCCACTTTCGCCGTTCTCTGCAGAAAAATTGCCGTCATAGACAACCGGAGAGGGGGTCAGTACCGCTCAACATTTTTCTCAAATCAGCGTGTAGTCGCTGCTTCCCCACACTGCAATTGCGCTGCACATATACTGCCCCAGCGATATGGTTCGGAATGTCAGAGTCTGTCCAGCGAACACATACCGCGTACCGAATCATCTCTCACATGGGAACCCGAAAAAACTACTCTTCAAGCCAACGTTCCCACCGTTCGCTTTGACCGCGCACTGTAGTGTGTGGAAAGCTCCCACTCCTTCACACAGTGCAACTTTATAAAGATGCACACATGCACGTGCGCATCTTGGCCGCTCTCATACAAGCTGAGACATGACAGTGCAGGTAAGCGCTTCAAGCATATTAATTTGCTTAGGGTGCCTCACACTTGCTACAAACTGTTCTGGTACCTATCCGCATCGCATCGCCGCAGCGCAGGCAGCTAATAAAGTCCATACTCCCTGGCGAAAGCAGCGAAGAATCAACTCGAGAAAAAGGTCCGCCCCAGCCCGACCGGAGAGACGCCCTCGCAAACTACATAGCCTCAGGATGCTCACGCATGCAAGTCCCGCACCTCTTCGCCAAATAGTGCATGTAACATTGTCGGAAGGTGGAGATGATTCCAACCAGGGCATGCCAACGAACCAGCATACTAGTGTCAATTGCCGAAGGGTGTACATGCCTGGAAAAGGCCGCCCCTTTGTCAAGTCGTTCCTTGTCGACCGACCAACAATAATCGAGAATGCTCAAGGCATACACGAAGCACCACGCGCATGCACACCTAGCGCGCGCTTACCCTCGGCGCCTACGCACAATGTTGGAGGCCTATGCACGCTTCGCCATGACGTCACGAGCTCGAACGCAAGTTAGCGACGGATGCATTCGTTGCACCTACTCTGCACACGAATCAGAATACCAGAACCGCCCACCTGCACAACGGCCACTGTCTGTTTGGGCTCCCCCATAGGTACGGGATGAGCTGAAAGTGTTGCATACGTTTCGCACACGCGTTACGAGGACCGACGCAATTCGTGTTGTCCGAGCTCTCGGCCCGCATCAGCTATCCCTTGTCCTTGCTTTCCGTATACCGAATCCTTCCATCCATAACCTACCTAACCGCCAATGCTACAACAGGCCTAATATAAATCACCGCGGCCTCAATGCGTCCTCCTATAACGTATTGCGCAACACAAGCGCTGCCCCATCAATCCACAGGTATCTGTTGCGATACCCGACTCTGCCCAGCAAATGCACGCCGGGACGCCGGAGCCTATGGCCTGCGTTCATGCCGAACAAGAGCCCAGCTGAAGCAGAACGGACTCCCATTTCCCCTGACACTGCAAATACACACATCTGCGCGCATGTACCTCCACATCGGTGCTTGACACC
>NW_024015952.1:0-2438 GCF_000499745.2 Eimeria mitis | reverse complement strand
CCCCCCCTCCCCCGCTAGTAGCGCGTGCTCTCATGTGTTGGGCAGCTCTACAAGGAGCGGGTCCACCTAGGGAGAAGGTGAAGGGGGTGGAGACACCTGAAACAGGAAAGAATTGAAGAAGTAACGGGGGCAAAAGGAGAGCGGCATGTGTTCTTGCTTCTCCTATTTGCTGCTGCTGCTGCTACCCACCCGCATCTCTTTCTGGGGGCCCGGTTTGCAAGGCTGGTGCTGCTCTTCCCTGCATCGCTGTGGCTTTCTCCTGGGCTGCTGCTGCGCTGAGAGCACCCCTAGGAGGGCTTCTAGTGACTGCCGCAGGAGAGAAACCTCAGTGGGTGTGAGGCAGCACTGCCTGTAGCTCGACGCCCAACAAAAAATTATAAAAAAGTGAAAACGCAACACCAAGACAGCCACAGGGGGGCTGAGGGGCCTAGAGTACAGCAGGAAAATATTTGGTGCGGGAGAGCATGGAGATGCAAATATATGAAGACCTCTATCGGCATAATATAACATTCTATATGAGCGGCTGCAAGCCTAGGCGACGATGCTCACGCTTGTTTCTCCTCGCCGCTGTCAATATCTCTGCACACAAGAAACCCAGAAACTCTCCGCGGGCGTTGAGCCATGCATGAAGTTGTAGATATCTGCACGAACTCAGTCTCCTCCAGCTAGCATATGTTGCTCCGAGATTGTTGTTGTTTTGCGAGAAGAGTCGAAGGAAATTTCTGTGGTTCTGTGGATGGATTAAAAACACCACCATCGATGGTTTGGTGGCATCTCAGCGCTGTAGCTAAATATAAAATACAACATAAAACACAACGTTAGCCGGAGACAGAACGGCAACAGGCAATGATAATCATCCCCTGTTGAACTTGTTTGTCTCCTCGCTGTCTACTGCGCCGCATGCAAATACACTTGAAAGCAAACCGAGAGGGTTGCGTGTGGTTGCCGGGTGGTGGCTACTATCGTAGTTTCTTCGGTGGCTGCCCGCAGTTTTCTTCATTTCTTTCTCACCAAGCTATCTATGAAGGTTTTGTTTGCCGCTGAGAGTGTAGCGGCCTGACTGCCGACGCCCAGCACCCCGGGGTCCTTTTCGGGTCAGACAATGTTTGTTGCCTGGTGGGCCGAAGATGTAGAAAGCACTCAACGCGGGTTGCTGTCCCCCTTGTGAAGAATGTGTTTATGGATCAGCAGGACCCAGTCTCCTTAGAACATTGTTTTAAGGAGACTGAGTACTGTGGCTCCGTACACATATTTTTCAAGAGGGAGAAATCAACCCGCATTGAGTGTTTTTGCTAGACAGAGAGCAGAGAGCCGCAGACATTGCGCAAGTGTAGTATATCTGGGCGTTCAGCTTCAGTGTCTGCGAGCGAGGGTTTCTGGTGGTTGTGCTGAGGTTTTCTGGTTGACAGTATTCGGTGGCTGCATGAATTCGCGCCAGAAAACGCCAAAAGATATCGGGGCCTTCTGCGTAATGATATTACTGCAAGAAGTGGCGATGGTTGTAGAAAGTGTTAATACATAATTAAGCCGCTGCTCCTGGTGTATGTACACTCGAACTGGGGATACAGTGGGTATATCTGTTGACCCCATCCATAACACGAATGTTTTCGGTGTCTCTAACTAGGCGTAAACACAGAATAAACTCTGAGGCGATATCCCCCCATATTCATCCAGGAATTGAAATTCTCTCAAACTCTTGTTTTCACTGTCTTCTTCTTTTTCTTTTGGTTCCTTCGCAAAGATATGAAGACATCGCCGTGCAGAGATAGGGCAGTGTGGGGCACTCTCACTAGAAGGGGGTGAGCAGCCCGCCAGCTGTTGTGTTGAGTTCAGTGTATCCAGCTAAAACTATAAGAGGAGTTTATTCTTCGTCTGGTAGTAGCAGAGACTGCAGTCCACGCCGGAGGCAGCAGCAGAGCTCGTCAGACACCCCACTTGTGTGAGCATCTAGACAGCAAGAAGAACGATATTTAGAAAGGAAACGGGAATCATTGCACACGAAAAAAGTTTAAAAACGCAGAGAGTCAGGGGAGTGCATCGACGGTCATGTTGGTGATGACCCTGATATAAGTAAGTATGAGCCACAGAAACAAAGAAGAAACTCCTTCACTCTCAGTTTCTTGAAAATTCTTCATTGGGTGTCTAGGGATGTATGCTCGGTTTAAACAGTGAAACATAAGTACTCTGAATATTTTATTTTGTACTGCAGCACTTAGAAGTCTTTCTCCCTCCGAGATCCACCGCGACGCGCCTGTGTTGCTGGAGATTGCTTTGTCACTGCATAAGCAGCCAGCGTGCTGGGGTAGCAGCGCTCTAGCTGCTGCTGTGCGGCTAGCAACGGGTGTTAGGAAATCAGGGAGGGGGGTGCAAGCACTGGAGACGCCGCCAAGGGTTTGACGACTCTTGTTGTTGTATTTTATATTCATTATATATATATA
>NW_024015951.1:0-2438 GCF_000499745.2 Eimeria mitis | reverse complement strand
CCTACTCTTGTTTGTCAGTGAATATCATTATTTATCCGTGTACATCTCTGCTAGGCAGACGAACTGTATCTTGGTGCAGAGATCACCAGATACTGAAACAAAGAAATTCATATCAAAAGAATTGAATTGATATCTGAAATCGCTTAATATCTTAAGAATGTCAGAAGCCTTACAACAGAAAGACCACGAAAACGAAAATTAAGAATATGAACAACTGCATAGCCATTTGCGATTCGCCATTAGTGTCACGTTAGTACCCCCGAAAATTAATGTAATTGTATGTATATTACTATGTTCATTTGAATATTCAGCACAAAGCAACCAGCTTTCCTTGTTTTTCAGTCGAAAACAAGCACAGGACAGCCACAGAAGAGATGCGCAGCCAGAGGGACACAGTGAATACAACAATATAGACACAAAATGATGTATTGATAGTTCATAGAGATGCGGAAATAAGCAGATCAAAGCGAACACATATAACCAGACAAATACACGCTTTTCATAGGTTTGCTTGCCCCCATAGGAATAGATATTGCAAATGTAAACACAGTCGGAGGATAACTTTATACGGTTTATGCTGCTCCTTGAAATATCATATATATCAGATTCCAGCAGTACTGCTTTCCATAACACTCGTCGACTTCACCGATATATATGTATATATTGTTGCTCTAATACAGTATGCTTAAGCTGCCCAATAATAGATTTCAAGACTTCAGGAGTAATATATATACGCATATATATATATATATATATGTGGTTGCAGTAGTACCGTATATTTATACCTTAGCTCGTCTTGTAGTATAACTAAGCTGCCCAAGAAGAGACTTACAGGAAGTCTTCCTGCAGTCAATGTGGATCGGGAAATTTCCTCCAATTTATTTTTTAATATTGTGTACAATTATATTCATAAAAAGTGTTTTATTATTCATATTTTGTCTGTTCCTTGAACATAATTCATCATTCTGTTCAATAGTACTCTGAAATTCAGCTTCTTCTACTCGCCGCACCACCGCCTTGAACTCAACGACGCAGAGGTGTACAGGCGGGTCCCCAGCAAGAAGTAAGTGCTTTTGAGAGAAAAAAGAAGTCCACATCTTAATCTAACAAACTAGCTAGGAAGGTCAGGGTAGTTGCATAGGCTCTAATCTACAACCGCTCTGCAGCAGGCAGCAGCAGGGTTTGTTGCAGCAGCAGGGTTTATTGCAACTCGCTAGAGGTCACCCCCTCTGAACATCAGTCTCAGGGCATTGCACCTCCGTGCCTGGGGCATTTAAAGAATGGAGAGGAGATCATCAGCGGCTTTTGTTTAAAACCTTCGTCTTAAGTGTTCACTCTGCTGCTGCTCATGACGGTCCTAGGTATGCATGTCCAAGCACCACTGCTGTAATACACTGTCGCGACTTTGCACCGCGTGCGCAACCTATCTAACAGTCCGTTCGCGTCTATTAGGAGAAGGATCTACGTAACTAGTGTTAGGAAATAGCAGTAACGGCAATATTGTGGACAAATATTAAAGGGAAAATGGTACATCTCTAGTTAAAACCCTCTGACCGAGCCCCCGCCACTTCGCTGGGCGAACGGTCGTTAGACCCTAGAACCGCAAGGGGATGCCGGCGTAGGGGCCGCGGCACTGCCACCGGCCGCATTCTATGGTGACTCCGACTCTATGGAGGAGTCGACCTACCTCGACTAACCATTTTCGCTCTACAGTTAGATTAACTTATCTAATTTTTATACGAAATTATAGATTCCCTTTCGTTTTTGTCCACTAGTCGTCTTCGGCTGCACATTGTAGTGCTAGTACACTACAACTGCACCGCATAGATTAACACTGCAGGTAAATGCTCCCCAATCATTGGCCGCCAGCAAGCAGCCCGCACTCCAGCAGAAATTCAAAACACAGTTTCAGGCGGATCGGGCTTCAGATCCTGTTTCAATCGCCAAACCATAAAACCCGAAACCCTAAACCCTGAACAGTAGGACCTAGAACTCCTGTTCAACTTTTTTTCGAGACTAGCTGGGGTATATCCACGGTCTTTGTTTGCATTTAAACAACTTAATAAATTAATTAGTTATTATTTTGGTTTAGGGAGGAGAAATGGTGCTTCATTGCCCGTGCAAACACCAACATCGACCCTTCGCTCCGACCGCCACCACAACCAAACCACTGGCTCTGTAGACGTCTGCAAACGCCAAGGAAGCTGCCACACACCATTGTCGCTGCTTGCGCTGTCTGCATGTGGCACTAAGTCATAACACGATCCACGGATAAAGGGCACACGAAGGCCGTCACAGCGCAAAGAAGCCCAGTCGTAGAGCACCGGAAGGGGGCAACAGCACCCCCCCCAATGAGCAGGAGGCAGAGGGGGGTCTTCCCGCTGTATCCCCCCGTAAAAGGCGTTTTTGGAGATGGATCTAGATATAATTGGAAGTAA
>NW_024015950.1:0-2438 GCF_000499745.2 Eimeria mitis | reverse complement strand
CCGCCTGCTGCCGCTGCTGAGGCATCAAGGCAGGAAGCTCCTGGAGGTCCTGCAGCAGGCACTGGAGCAGGGAGTGACTTGCATGCTGGTGATGTGTCCTCTGCTACACCAACGAAGGCGGGAGAAAGCATGCACTTTGCTGTGCCGATCGATCCGCATCTACGCACTCCTTGGAGTGCTGAAAGTGCTGGAGCAGCAGCTGCTGGAACAGCACCAACACGAGCTTACGCCATACCCGCAGTTGGATCGAATTCGGCAATCGTGGTCCTGTCAGGAACGCCGCCGCAGGTTCCTGTTTCTATGTACGACCATCCCTTTGTGAGTCTGCCACAGCGATTAGTGAGCCCGACTCCGGCGTCGTGTCGGGTTGACTTGAGGCGCGCCGTGACGGCTTATCCCGGCAGACGGGACGTTGTTACACTTCTTCAGATGGCGTATGATCTGCTGTCGCGTCGTGCTCTGTGTTTGGATGAACTGAAGGAATTGGCGCTTGTAGCAGGGGCTTTGGTAGAGCACGGGATGAACCATCAGTCTGTGGACCTGACGCATCACCAGGCCAGCCGCGCACTTGAAAGATTGGGGTTGCGTTTTCTTTTGATGGATGCTGTGGTTTCCACATTTATAGTTCTCGGGCAGGACCCGGAACCTGGAGACTGGAAGCTGTTCACAGATACCATTAGTCACGCCGCTCCCACGGGATATTTCGGCGAAAGCCGAGTGACTGCCGCCTACACTCTTGCTCGGGAACTCAGCGCGGCAATAAAAACACTTAAAGGGGGAAAACGACCTGCACCCGCAGACCTCTTCCATCTGAAACGCATGCTCTTCTGCTCTCCGTCTTCTCCTGCGCGTTTTAGAAGGCCGGATTTCGATCGCTGGAGGCAGGGCTCTCGCACCGATGCGCAGTAGACGTGTTCAGCTAGCGATGCGGCTCTCGCATACATCGTAGTAAAGGAGGGGGAACGACGGAGGACAAACACACTAATTTGGATTTTGAGAGGAGACCCGTTTGTATTGTGTGCATTTGCCTCCATCAGAAGTCAGCCGCTATTACGCGACGACTTCTGACCCATCCTACGTGTTGACGGATACGCTCAACAATTTCTCCCAAGAAGCGTTACAGTTAACACTAGATTCTAAAGGCAGCAGTTGTGTAGGTGACTTGCTTCTGCTTGAAAAATGAAGGCTGCAAGAACGGGGCTGGCAGCTAAAGTGAATAAGCAAAATTTAGTGCGATATCTGGGAAACACAGCTTTGTCTACTTTTCGTGTTACTGCACTGCGTTGCGTGAAGGTGTCTCCTGACAGAAGGTATTTGCTTTCGCCCTTTGGAATTTGAACAAAATGGCTCTGGGCCCTGGCACTGGTACTTCACTGCCACTGCCAACGTGTTTTGTGCATACACCCCGGAGTTTCCACGCCCGTGCCTGCATTCGGCATTCGGGTCGCTGTGAAGCGTTTGGGGGACGCTAGTGAGGCGCGGTCCGAAGGCGAGTGCCTCGCCGTTGAGCAACAGCAAATCGGACGGCTCCAGTAAAACAGTTTCTTCGTACTCTGGCATGCCTGGAGCACGGTTAGTCTGATGCTGGTGCACCTATTTCCCTGTGCTTCGGTTGGACTCGCGGCCGCACACAGGTGTTTAACAACTGTAAATAGTATTAGTCCATACATTAAAATTGTGCTTGGATGCGGCTGCATTTGGGGTTGCGTTGCATCAGCAGTTGAGGCAGGGTTTGCCTTGGAACGCATGGCAAGCAGGTTCGTAGACGCCCCAGCCCCAGGCCTTTGTGTAGCTGTGGCCTGGATNGGAGGTTAGCTGGGGGGAAATCATCTCCTCAATAGTTCGACTGTATTGCATTTCCACAACTGTGCTGGGCTGAGAGCGCGGATTGCCACTGCAGAGAGGGACTGTTCTGCGTTGCAGCACTTCTTGCTGCATCTAGCGAGGGTCCCCGATTTTAGCTGAGGAACGTCACGAGCTGCATTTGGGTCAAAGCCCAAAAGAGTTCCGCTAAAACAGCTTCGGTCCCCGCCGGTCTCCAGGCATCCTGGGCATGGCGGCCCAATGCGCTGAGACTCGTGCGAAAAGGAGGCGGCTTGTCATGAGCTACAAGGCACCTCGTTGCAACTAAATGCGGCAGTGCAGTAGCTTTGGTTGTGCAAGAACAACCAAGCCCCCGTTGCTACATGCGCTAACCCTTTAGACACTTGTTCATTTACTTGGCCGTCCGCACTCAGCGTTTGAGCAAGCAGAGGCACACTTACCAAAGTCAGGCAGACCTTGCTGCGCTGCAACAACCGCTGCAAAGGAACCGCACAATCCAGCACACCCAAGCTCCTTTTGATGCAGGCATCGAAGCTGTAGTCACTTTGAAGCACTTCTTTCCCACTCAGAAGGCAACGTGCGCTCCAGGTGTTTATACCACCCTCTGACGGGGC
>NW_024015949.1:0-2438 GCF_000499745.2 Eimeria mitis | reverse complement strand
ATTGCCGACCGACGGGAATGCTTTAGTAGGTGGCGCGTCTGCAGATTGCTGTTGGCAAGTCTTCACTCGTATACATGGAACATCAGCGTCCACGTGCGGCAACAACTCTCCTTCAGGAGGTATGTCACTGCCCTGTACGGGTGTGGTGATCTGTGTTGCTACCACGGCTCAAATGCTAGCTAGAGAGAAGGGCAATGCGCCTGGACAGTTCAGCCTGTCAATTATACCTTGTAAAGGCGCACTGTGGCCTGATTGTTTAGCCCTGCTTGTTGTGTCATTGCTACTCGGGTGTGCCGAGGCGCTTGGTCAGTAACTGTGCAGCTATACCTGTTTGAATGCGCTAAGGCGTCGACACGCGTTCATTAGGTCGGACAGGCGCAGTCTGGCCGTATGGTATTTTTGGCTGTGCTTGACCTCTGTTGGTTCATACTGCGTCGAAAGGGGAAAGCAAGCGAAGTGAGTTTCGCTCTCTTTGCATAGTGCCGTGGAGCCAGCAAACCACATAGCACGCCTACGAAAGCGCTGATGTTGGCATGCACGCGTACGTGCTAGTGATGCGTGTATGCGTTCGGAGGTGTTCCTGTATCCATTCAGTCTTTTCACAGTTTGATAGGCGTATTGATGGCTGTTGGTTCTTTTTTTTGTACAGAAAGTACGGGGACTGCTGTATATTGCAATGAGGGGGGAGCTATGAGCGAGGGCAACTTTGACTGTGTGCGGGGAGGACAACGCCCTGAGTATTGGTGTCCTTTGGTCACTGTTGTTTTGCTCTCTCATACATAGCACTTCGCGGACATGCATGTTGAAATCAAGTGTTTTTCATAGACTCGTTGGATGCTCATTCAGATCTTGCGCGGCGTTTGAAACCATTTCGCTGGGCTGAAAATCTGACGCAGCACGTGATATTGCATACAAGGTCATAATGGTGCGGAAACATCTACCCGCCTACTACTTGTTTGAAAAGATTGTCCTGATGCCTTGCAAGTCCCTTATCGCTTGCTACTTATTTGAAAGTACTGTAGCTGACCTGATTTAACTTTGCACTGAACGTGNAAGTCCCTTATCGCTTGCTACTTATTTGAAAGTACTGTAGCTGACCTGATTTAACTTTGCACTGAACGTGGAAGGCTCCCGACTGCAGGAGGTGCCCATTTGGTTCATACTCCTTAGTGTCCAATGGCAGTTGTAATGCTTCTCTAAGCAGCTAACGCTCGGATGATGAGTTCCATCCTGATGCAAGTGTTTCATACTGATTGCAGCATGCATGCATTTTGCACAGCAGAGTTGCCCCTCCGTGGCAATTGCACGAGCAAACCAATATGGCACAAGTGTGAGATGGTTGACCTGGTGGATCTTCTGCGGCTTGCTTGGTACGATGCCATCGCTTGGCGTCTAGGGTGAGGCACCCGCGACAAATTGCATCAAGCGGTTTGATAAATATATCAAATATATGCGTCACAGAACCCCTTCCACTGAAGTTCGGCGTTTTCGGTATGTTCGCATACACTGCTCACATAATGGTTTTACAAATCATTTGATGCAGGAGCCTAAATAATAATAAATAAATGAGGAGTATGCGCTTGTGCCAAGACAATGGAATCGTAGTGCATGGGGAAGGGAACTATTTCGATATATGCAGCCTACATCAAGTGGTAGCAGTTGTGGAGAGGCTGAAAATGAATCGATTTTCTTTCGATGAACTGATACTTTCGCCAGCGCGTGAGTGCAGCAACTGACGTATGCAGCACATTCCTCCAATCAACCAATGTATTGGTGTNCCAGCGCGTGAGTGCAGCAACTGACGTATGCAGCACATTCCTCCAATCAACCAATGTATTGGTGTTTGTAATTGGGCTAATCGACTTAAGCCTCATAAAGGTGAAAATAATTCCGATCATGCTGACTGGTTTCGGCTTTCCCGTGTGTGCACGGATGCAAGGCTATGGGACAATGACAAAGCATTATTTCCGATGCTAGGACAAGTGCGGACACCTGGCATAGCTGCAAGGCGTCTGTGATACGTAGACACTTGTTGGATACGCATGGAACGTACACATCACTTGCGAAGATTCACTTTTTGCAGAAAGTGCGCGGGCTGCCTGCGGGCTGCTGCTGAATGAGATTAGCTGTTACGAGTGATGCAGTCTAGTTCCGTATCGCGCGGAGTATGTCTAGCAGAGGTGCCTTGGACCGAATGTAAACAGCCAATGTCTCTGATATTCTAGAAGTTTTCAACCCAGCTTTACCGAGTAGATTCAATGCTTGGTGAAAAAGACTCTCCGCACATGTAGATCCTGCTCTGCATTTCTATATCTATCAATATGTTTGCCCCTATAAAAAGAATATTCTGCATCAACGCTTAGTTTCAGTCTTTCTTGTATAAGCGTTTTTTATCAGTATGCATTTCCGCCGCGCACGTTCGCGGACGTCGGCGACAC
>NW_024015948.1:0-2442 GCF_000499745.2 Eimeria mitis | reverse complement strand
GCTGCAGCTGCTGCTGCTGCTGCTGCTTCTGCTTCTGCTTTTAGTAGTTTTTCTGTTGCTGCAGCAGCAGATGCAGCAACAGCAACCAACGGATTGCTGCTGCTGCTGCTGCTGCTGCTGCTGCTGCTGTGTATCTGCTGCTCTGCCTGCAGCAGCAAATCAACAGGGGAACGTGAGGGAGCAGCAGCACCAGCAGCAGCAGCAGCAGCAGCAGCAGCAGTATGTATATCTCTATTCGTTTTAGCTGTTGCTTTTTGTATATAATATTGATGCTGCTGCAGCAGCTGAGCTGTCTCCTGCTGCAGCAGCAGCAGCAGTATTTCATCTGTTGCTGCTCTTGCTTTTCTTAGTTCTGCTGCTGCTACTGCTGCAGCACGCTGCAGCAGCAGAATATCTGTTTGCTTTTTCAGGTGTACAGACACCTCAATGAGCCCTTCTTTTTGTTTATAAAGAGACAAAAGACAATCATTTACTTTTTTATTTATTTCTTTTTCTTTTTCTCTGTCTTCTTTCTCTCCTTCTTCCTGCTGCTTTCTGCTCATACCCCTGCTGCTGCTGCTGCTGCTGCTGCTGCTGCTGCTGCTGCTGCTGCTGCTGTTGAGAGCTGCTGCTGCTGCTCTTTTTATAGTAAGAATATATTCGTGTATGATGGCAGCAGCTTCAGCAGCAAAAGAAGAGAAAGGGGTCGTAACGAAGAAAAAATAATTTATTTTTATAAAATAATTAATATGTAGAAGTGTATTTGTTTGTGTATTTATATCTGCTGCTGCTGCATGCATCTGCTGCTGTATGTTTTTTATTTTTGCTGCTGCAGCTACTATATCTTCTTCTTTGTTAAAATTTAATGATGAAGATAAAACACTATCATGCAACATAAATTCTTTTTGTAGTTTTTCTATACATAAAGTAAGTTTATTTATTTTCTCCTCTATCACAGGATCCCTGCTGCTGCTGCTGCTGCTGCTGCTGCTGCTGCTGCTGCTGCTGCTGCTGGGGGGGGCGGGGGGAGTGGCGGTGGTTGTATCCTCCTCCGTCCTCCTGCTGCTGCTGCTGCTGCTGCTGCTGCTGCTGCTGCTGCTGGGTTTGGTGGTGTGTTCGTTGCTGCCTTCGTCGCTGCTGTCTTCAGCACTCCCGCTGCTGTTGCTGCTGCTGCTGCTGCTGCTGCTGCTGCTGCTGCTGCTGCTGGTGTTTGTTTGGTGTTTATATAAAGACAAAAGAGCCTCAGCGAGCTCAAAAGAATGAAGAAAGTTTAATCTATTTTCTATTGTTTCCCTAATAAAAAAAGAATGCATAAATTTATTTATTATATTTGTCAGGTGTATGTACACCTCACGCGTGTTTGCTGCTGCTGCTGCTGCACGTTTTACTTGTATTAAGTTTAGATAAACACAATATATATCTTTATTATATTCTTCTATCTTTGTTTGTTTTTTTTCTTTTTCTTCTTCTGCTGCTGCTGCTGCTGTTCCTGCTGCTGCTGCTGCTGCTGCTGCTGCTGCTGCTGTTGCTGCTGTTGCTTCTGCTGCTAAGGATTCGTTTGCTGCTGCTGCATAGCCATTCAATCCATCAGCAGCAGCAGCAACAGACTGCAGCGCATGCAGCAGCAGCTGGGCTGTTTCTTCTCCTGCTGCTGCTGTAAGTAAAGATAAAAAACCATCACTAGCAGCAAAAGGGGGGGGGACAGCACCTACATCTGCTGCTGCTGCTGCTGCTCTTGCTGCAGCTAGACCTGATAGGTCTCCTAGTGCTGCTGCTGCATCTTCTATACATTTTTTATATCTAGCGACAAACCTATCCCTGCTCTCTGCTGCTGCTGCTGCTGCTGCTGCTGCAGCAGAAGAAGATAAAGAAGAAGAAGAAGAAGAGGAAGAAGAGGATGCAGCAGCAGCAGCAGCAGCAGCAGCAACAGCTTCCTTTATTTCTTTCTTTATCTCTGTTGCTGCTACTATTGCAGCACCTAGCCTCATTATACACTCTGTTGATTGGGGTGTATGTACAGCATCAGCAAGCCTTGTTGCATTTGGGAGTGTATATTTAATTTCTCTGATTTGTGTTTGTAGTTTATATATTTCTTTATCTGTAGATAGATCTATATATTCATATGAAGGAATCTCTGGCTGTTGGTGAGAGAAAGAACGAAGAAGTAAACTTCTTTCTTTTTTTATTCTGCATAAAGATACAAAAAAAACTAAAACAAAAACAGCAACAGCAAGTATTAATCTTTTTGTTTGATTATCTGCTGCTGTATTTCTCTTTTGTAGCTGCAGCACCTCTGTCTTTGCAGCCCAGTTTGTTTGTGTTCGCGTTGTTCCTAGGATTTCTCGAAGTTTTCCGGTTCCTCCTGATGCTGTAGTATCATCCTGAAAGGAGTATTCCATCGTTAAAAAAATATATAAAAAAATATATTTATTTATATGTATTTATCTCTCACTTTTTTTTTTT
>NW_024015947.1:0-2448 GCF_000499745.2 Eimeria mitis | reverse complement strand
GCAGCAGCAGCGGCAGCTGTCTGCTGATCCTATCATTGCCTTTCTCGCAAACTTTTGCTTCGGGTGTCTCCCCAGCAGCACAGCAGCAGCAGCAGCAGCAGCAGCAACCTGCCTCCTCATCCTTAGATGCTGCACGCAGCAGGAAGAGCTGCAGCTGCAGCTGCTGGGCGGCAGCAGCAGCCTCTTATACAATTTTGAACAGCAGCAGAAACAGCAGCAGCAGCAGCAGCAGCAGGGACAAGACCATCAGCAACACGAACAAGAGCAGCAGCAACAGGAACAAGAGCAGAAGCAGCAGCAGCAGCAGCAGCAGCAGCAACGGCGTCAAGGGGTGCTGGAGCGGTTTCTGCGTCTCGTGCTGATACCGCTGCTGCAGGGGTCTCGTCTGGGCCATCGGCTGCTGGGTGTGGAGCTGCTGCAGCAGCTGCTGCACTCGTCTGCTGCCAGCAGCAGCAGCAGCAGCAGCAGCAGCAACAGCAGCAACAGCAGCAGCAGCAGACGGAACGTACGGGATGGCAGCAAGACAGCGGATATGAATGGGCTTCTGCTGGGGCCTTTGTTTCAAGACACAGAGCTGCTGCTGCTGCTGCAGCAGCTGCTGCTGCCGTTTGCTGCTGCACTCTCCGATAGACAGCCGCTAATTAGGGCGAAGGCTATTGAGGCGCTGCCGTCTGTATGTGGCGTGCTGCTGCGTGCTGCNGACAGCCGCTAATTAGGGCGAAGGCTATTGAGGCGCTGCCGTCTGTATGTGGCGTGCTGCTGCGTGCTGCAGCAGCAGCAGCAGCAGCAGCAGCAGCAGCAGCAGCAGCAGCAGCAGCAGCAGGAGATGCAGGAGGAGCAGCAGCAGAAGCAGTGCGTGATGAGAAGAAAAAAAAGATGCAGCAGCAGCAGCAGCAACTGCTGCTGCTGCTGCTGCGGCCCTCTGTATTGGATGAGCTCAGGGGCTGCTGCTTAGAACACAGCAAGACAGTGGTGCGTCGTGCTGCGCTGCTGGCGCTGCAGCAGCTGCTGCCGCTGCTGCTGCTGCACCTGCCTCTGCTGCAGCAGCTGCATGCATATGATGCCTCTCTTTATGCGAGTGGGTCTCCTGAGCCAGCAACTGAGGAGGCGTCAGCAGCAGCTGCAGCACCTGCAGCAGCAGCAGCAGCAGCAGCAGCAGCAGCAGCAGAAAGACCTATTGGTGCTGCTGCAGGTGTTTCTGGGTGGGGTTTGTTTCGGCTGCTGGGGTGGAGACAGATAGCAGAGAGGTGCAGAGACAGCTCAGTTATAGTGAGGAGACAGGCTGTTGCTGCGCTGCACCTCTTCACTACCACTGCTATATATAAGCTGCTGCAGCAGCAGCAGCAGCAGCAGCAGCAGCAGCAAGAGGAGCAGCAGCAGAAGCAACAACAGCACGAAGAACAGGAGGAGGAACAGCAGCAGCAACAGCAGCAGCAGCAGCAGGTGCAGCTGGGGGAGCAGCAGACAGAGCAGCCATGTGAACAGCAGGAGATGCAGCAGCAGCAGCTCGTGCAGCTGCAGGAAACAGATAGGAGTCCTGCTGCTGCTTCTGCTGCAGCAGCAGCAGGAGGAACAGCAGCAGCAACAGCAGCAGCTGCTGCTGCTTTGACCAGCAGCATGTGCTGCGCGTGGAGAGATTTCGTGCTGCATGCAGCAGCAGCAGCAGACGAGGAGCCCATGGTGAGGGAGAAGGCGTTTGAGGCGGCTCAGCAGCTGCTGCAGTGCGACAGCAGCAAAACCAGCAGCAGCAGCAGCAGCAGCAGCAGCAGCGCAGCAGCAGCAGCTGCAACAACAGAGGCTGCAGCAGACATGCTGATCTGCGGCTCCACAGACGAACACCTAGAGACCCTGAGACAGTTCTATTTCTCCTGCTGCAGCAAGAGGTGCATCCTGGCTAGGGTTTAGGGTTTAGGGTTTTAGGGTTTAGGGTTTAGGGTTTAGGGTTTAGGGTTAAGCTTTGCGTGTTCATATCTAGGGTCTACGGTTTGATGCGTATGGCTTAGGTTTCAGGGTTTAGGGTTTAGGGTTTAGGGTTTTGCTCTCAGGGGCTAGGGTTTAGGGTTTAGGGTCTAGGGTTTAGGGTTTAGGGTTTAGGGTTTAGGGTTTTGGTTATCTTTCAGGGGGGGAATGCCAGCCGAGCGGCTCTCGCAGTGTATGCGCAGCGTAGCCGCCCCAGGAGTTGCAGTGCGGCGGCTGCTTGAGCTGCAGGTGCTGCTGCTGCTGCTGCTGCTGCTGCTGTTGTTGCTGCTGCTGCTGCTGCTGCTCCTGCTGTTGCTGCTGCTTTGCTGCTGCTACTTATGCTGCAGCACCTGCTGATACTGCTGCTGATGCTACTGCTGCTGCTGCGCCTGCTGCTGCTGCATCAAATATTCCTGCTACTGCTGCTACGTCCGCTCCTACTGCTGCTGCTGCACCTGCTCCTACAGCTGCTGCTGTTGCTGCTGCTGC
>NW_024015946.1:0-2452 GCF_000499745.2 Eimeria mitis | reverse complement strand
CTATCCGCGGAGTCGTTTGCACCCACGCCAATTGGAAACGAAAGCCGGCATTTGCCTATCTGTTGCACCTATAAGGCATTTTGGGTACGCAGGCGCAGGTGTCGAGTATGTATGCACCAACTGATAAGCGAGTTAGCCGTGATAGCGCTGCAGAAATCCCTCTGACAGTAGCACGTGCCGCAGCTTCAGAATAATTTATCAAAGAGGCTTGTGCAGGCGGAAATGGCCTGCGCCGTCAGTCTCAAAGTCACCGCCCACAACACATGTAATCCCTACATAAAACCGCGTTGCCTGCAAAGGTACCTACACAAACTGTCCAATAAACCACATGGCATTGCAGAAAGGCTGTCGTCGTGGCATCTGCGCCTTGTCTGCAAAGGACGGTGACACGGACAGACCAATGGGGCAGCAAGACGGCAGAAGATCATACGCCCTGCTCCAGATGGAAGTGGAACTTGGCGTGGTCTAGACCATACGTCATATTGTCCAGCCAACCTGCATCGCACGATGGTGCCTGCTATTTCCAAGCATCGGCATTCGCAGTTCTGTCGTCCGAAAGGATTCCCGGCATTCGCTACACCTGAGTGAAGCCTACTGCAGCATTTGTCCGTTCGTTGCGCTCGCCACCCAGTAGTCGGTATCCTACAGAGATGCGAGGACAGACGATGCGCTTTGAACGTCGCATGGGCACCCAGCGACAGACCTTGAACTGGATGACGTTTTGTGCGCGTGTTGGCAGGGAGTGCATTGGACACATACATATCCGCCTAAGGTGTTGAGGCAACGTCACAGGAGAAGAAGTGGCCTAAGAAACCACCAGGCCCGCGATTTGTACTCCCTCAGCACCCTACGAACTACCAGTTCAACCGACGCTGAGCACACTGGGCACACTTTAAGTGGACTCTAGTGGCTTACTGGCGAACAGGCGGAGCAGTCATCGACTTTGTTCAGAGCGACTCTTGCCACTGGAACAGCGTGCGCTGCAAGCGGCGCGCAAAGTAAGGTTGCGCAGCAAACAACCAATTTGGTTCGTCTGCCGCACTGGTGAGAAAGCACTCAAACGCAAAAGCCGTCTCTATCGACAGTTGCAACACTTTGCATACAGGGCCCCAAATGTTGCGTGGGCACTGCGAGCACCGCTACCCATTTTGCTGCGAGGGTGACAAGAAGCATTCACCCAAAAATATGAACGTTCTCATTTAGCTTAGTGCAAAGCCTCCACGAGGGACACCGCATCCTCCGCAACTAAGACCTTTGCGTTCCGTTCCTAAGACTGCAGCGCGTGCACGCACTTGCTACAGGCCAAATGCTGAGTTCCGGTCGATGCCTGCCAAATGCGCAAGAGTACTGATGCGTTACGGATCTATTGTTAGTCGTGAACCGCCTTCCTGCAGCAATATTTGGCTCCTTGGTCTCTGCACTGTCGTCGGCGCGCTTATCAACATGCACGTGCAGTATATTGCATGCGTCGCCCATCTAGGGGGTGGTGGAAAACATACACGCGCGCAGCAGATGTAATTACGGTCCCTAGAGTAGTTCAGGGGATTTTTCGAGACCAACGGCGCTGCGCACGCCACTGCCCATCGTACGCTCTGTCCTCAAAACCCGTGTAACATAACCGCCCAAAACGGTAGAGCGATCATCGGCACCGAACAATGCACTACGGGTTCCTTCTGTGGCGATGCCTGCTTCCCTGAACTGTGTGGCTAGGCTGCGCACAGCTGCACGCAAGCGCACACACAAACAAACAGCCGAACAAACGAACAAACACATACAGTCAAATCAACGATGCGTTCTGAATGCATTCTGCCTGTCCCGCAAACAAGCTGTCGAGGGCTGCCAAGGGATGTCAGCTCCTGTAAATCCGAACATAGCTCTTCGGACAAGTGCGCGACATTACTCCCATTCTCCCACAGGCTGCGCACCACCGCCCGCGAAAAGGCATTCTGCATTGTCCAGGCGTGGGCGTCCAGCAGCAGCTGGCCGCAACGGCTCAAAAGTGCGCGCCATACCGGAACAGAGTTCCCCCGCTGCAGCTCCAGGCGCCGCTTTCCAAAACGCAATTATCGACCTTGTGCAGCCTCTTCCGGTTAACGAGAACGCCTGCGCCCGCCTGGAACACCAACCGGACGGTCGTTCTGGACAAAGTGGGCAGTCCAAATTCCAGGCCGCAGCAAATGCTGCCAGCTTAAACTATTGTCTCGCCCTGCTGTCCATATAAGCCTTCTATCTATTGGGTCATTCTGACCATCCTGTTGTCTACATCACGAGCAGCTCCCCGCAATAGGCTACTGTGAAGTTCTTCAGCCAACTTGCGAGGAGCGACGCAGGTGTATCACTTCTCTACAATCAGTCAACCAACTCAACGGACACAATCCTGTTAGCGCACTTGGCGCACAGGCAATCAATCACTGCGTAATACGTAGGATTGTACTGGAGCATTTGTGCATCT
>NW_024015945.1:0-15703 GCF_000499745.2 Eimeria mitis | reverse complement strand
ATATATTATATATATATATATATATATATATATATATATATATATATATATATATATATATATATATACAGACGCTAGGTGTGCACAGCAGTCCGAGCATCGCTTAAAAATAAAGTTGGAGAGTTGAGGGGAGACTTCACGGGTAAGTGAAGAAGAAAAAAAAGGAAGGCCTTGAACGCATTTCGTCATATCTGTACTCCGTACAGATTCCGAATCATTTCGGGTGACATTTTGACGAGTTGTCTTCTGGCTTGCTTTCTCCACTTCTTGATTTTTGTGGTATTTTTAATGACTTGCACTTTGGCGCTCTTCATCTCATTTTCTTTCTTCCGTTGCTTCTTGGCCTCCCTTTGTTTGCGGCGCTGCAGTCGGATCTTCTCCTTCACTGCTCGTGCTTGTTTCTCGGCTTCACGTGCTTCTCGCGCAACTTGTTTTTGTTGCTGCTGGTGCTCCCAACGCTTCTTTGCCGCTGAGCTGTTGCCTGCGCACCCCCCCGGTGCAGCGTTGCCTTTGCACAGGCGGCCAAAGCTCAGCCGCTGGCCCCGTGGTCGCCACGTCTGTCTCCCCATGCGTATGGGGATGGCTTGGTGTGCCTCAGAAGGCAGCTGACTCTCCGTTTCCTCTGTCGTCCCTGCTGCATCTACTGCTTCCTCTGAGCAGATCAGAGGCGTTGCAGCTTCGCTGCGCGCATCCAGTGTATGTGCAGGAGCAACATCTTTTTGAATTGTAGTGTCGCAATCACCTCTAATTTCAGTGGAGGGTTCCGCAGCTGCTTTCCCTCCTGCTGCTGCTGTCGTTTCGGACGCAGCTGTATCTCCTGCTGCTGCCGAAGGGGCCCCTGCTGCAAATTGGATGTCTAGAGGCCCCCCTTCTGCTGCTGTCGCCTCAGTTGCAGGTCCTCCTCCTTTCTGGCTGTTCTGTGGCTGCTCGCATGCAACGGCAGCAGCTGCTGCTGGTGGTGCGGCTGCTACCGTCGCTGCTGCTTCCTCTACTTGTAGGCCGGGTGTGCTGGAAGCGGCAGAAGCCTCGTCAACTGCAAGAACTGCGCTCACTGACTGATCTTCTGCATGCTGCAT
Source organism: Eimeria mitis (assembly GCF_000499745.2). NCBI lineage: Eukaryota > Apicomplexa > Conoidasida > Eucoccidiorida > Eimeriidae > Eimeria > Eimeria mitis. The sequence continues at coordinate 14,627 of NW_024015945.1, read as the reverse complement.
GGTGGAAGGAAACTGAACACAACGGCGACAAGGGGGGCCTCCCACAGGCAGTACGAGCCCGTACCGACAGCAAGTTCTATCCTAAACAGTCAAAAGCCCCTTAGTATGGTAAATCTCTTGTAAAACCATCAAAATAAAACCGGAAAAAACAAAATATATAGGCATGCATACTTGCGTGAGTACGGCAAATCCCGTCCCTCCGTACCCCGCAGGGGCTGGGCCCCACCGGTGGTCCTGTGAAACTCAAATGTACTGTGAGACAAGCGTAATGCATTTAAAAAATCCCGATTAAACAAATCTGTCTATTTAACTTTTTGCTTGTGTTTTAGGAGGCAGGTGATACTATGAATCGTTGCATCTTTCTTTCCGGTTGTATTTGTAGGCATTGTTGAACTCCACTTCGTGCCTATCTGCCGCTTGCCTGTTATCAGCTGGCGTGTTTGTACTACGGTATTTAAGCCACATTTGCCTTGCTTCGCCTTATTGTTTGAAAATGGAGGCCGCACCTGCTGCAGCTCCGCAGCAGGAGGCAGCAGACGCCCCCAAAGCAGAACGCGTTCGCGTCGTCATTCGGTGAGGGGCCACCACCGGCAAACCCATTAGCTTTTTGCACATCACAAGAAACAGCCAAAAGACAAGACTCTTTTGGTGTGCACCGTGCCTTTGTTGGGGCGTGATCCTTTCTAGTGCTTGCCTTGAACCCGATATCCCGTTAGTTGTCTAGCAGTTAGCGCCAGTTGGGTTTCATTCACTTGTACTCAGCTTTCTCTGTTTAGCCTTCGAATAAAAACAGTATAGGCTCCTGACGATTGACCTAGTGTGGCTGACTGCATCATTTCTTCACCGCAGTGCAGAGAGGACACAGCAGTCAGCCGTATGAGCTTCGTCGTCCGTACGGTTTCGCAGAGAAGTAACTGTGCAAATAGAACCGAGCGCGAGGAAAGCGCAAAATATGTCATGTATAGAGTAGCGGTATTTATACTGCAACGCGAGAACTGCACATCATATAATTGTGCACATAGCGCAAAATATGTCATGTATAGAGTAGCGCTATTTATACTGCAACGCGAGAACTGCACATCATATAATTGTGCACATAGCAGGGGTGGCTAGACGAGCTGCAAGGAGTGGAGACATACAGTGCTTGTAGCCCGGAAGGTAACTGCAGCAACGCTGGTCGTCCCACGCTACAGGTGTAGTTGGTTTGGTGCAGTGGCACTAGGTAGGAACTATACTGTCCCTGTTTTTACTTCAGCTGTCGCCCGCTTTCTGAGGCGGAGGTCAGCGAAGGCCGCAAATCCGTGCTGACAGTGAACAGCAAGAACGCGTCTGTTTGCCTCCAGAAGCCGAACGGTCCAGCGAAGCATTTTAGCTTTGACGCAGTTTACGATGAGTCGTGAGTTGTGCCAGCACAAGTCCGCGTAGCAGTGACACCTTTGAGTGAACGGACAAGCGCACGAGTCTTGCAGCTGTAAACAACCAAACCGCTCCTAGAGCTTGCAAGAAGCCGTTTGCCGGGGTGTTTTCGAACAGCGTGTCTCAGGAAGGCGTTTATGAAGACGCGGCCTACGGCATTGTTGAAAGTGTCACCGAGGGATACAACGGTGCATGCTGCACACAAAGACCCACAGAACCCAACTGACTGGAGACCGCTTGCGTTTGAATGCACTGTTAAACGGAGTTGCTTGAAAGGAGTGTTCGTGTAGCGCTATAGTCTACAGTCAATGCTAGGATGGGGCTAATATCCCTCTATGGTGAACTGTAGACTTGAAAATGAAGGGGGACAGTACTTGCGGGCGCCAGCTTCTCAGGCACTGTGTTTGCCTACGGGCAAACCGGCACAGGGAAGACATATACGATGATAGGAGGGGACGGCGACTTGCAAGGCATAATTCCTCGCGCATTTGAACACATCTTCAGCACTATTGCCTGTGCATCTGACAAGGAAAGTGCACTTTCTCTGCATTCCTTCTCTAAGCCTACAACGTACAATTCCGTTACTTTCCCTGGCAATCGCTGACAATTCTAGACTGCGTAAACGCTCCAAAAGTCTCCTATGTGTCCTTTTTCAGACGTTTTTAGTGCGAGCTTCCTTTCTAGAACTGTACAACGAAGAGGTGAGCTGCTGCGTTTGCCTACATCGGATTAGCCCCGCAGGTTAGGACCACACTAGGCCTTCGCATCACACGAAGCATATGCAACATGTCCCGAAAGACGGCAAACTGCTCCAACCACAGGCTCGAGATCTGCTTTCAAAGACCCACACCGCAAAGCTGAACCTGAGGGACAATCCCGAAAGCGGCGTTTTTGCTGAAGGCCTCAGTGCTTTTGCGGTGAAGTCCGCTGAAGAACTGGCGAAGCTCCTGGTAAAGAAGGCGCATATACGGACTCTTCCACGCTGCGAACACGCTGCTCAAATCAGTGATATCGAGCACAGTAATACTGCATGCTTTAGTATTTAGGTCTTATTCTGAGCCGTTATAATAAGTACTAATCAAAACACTTAAGTGAGGTGGTCGACTAGGGTAACGGCACCAGGCACTTCCCGACTCATTTGCGCCTAACTCAGTGCTCCTACACAGCTATTTCTAAACGAGCATTTGCTTTTGTGCTGTTCTTTAATGGATTAGGCAACGGGACAGCGCAACCGAAAGGTGGGCGCCACATTAATGAACGCTGTCTCAAGCAGGTAAGATATCTAAGCCTACAGATTCGCTATATTAACTACTGTGCACTTCAGCTACTTTGCAAATGGATAAGTAATGTCTATTAAACATGGCCCCTGTAGAGATTTACTGCACAATCGGCGTTTGAACTCTGTTTGCCGGTAGCTTTCGGATTTCTCACAGGTCCCACTCCATCTTCACGCTAGCAGTTGAGAGCGCAGACAAAGAAGGGCGCGTGCGCATGGGGAAGTTGAATCTTGTGGATCTTGCCGGCTCAGAAAGGTAACGTTAGTGGCTTTTCATGTTCCTGACGAACGTGGACACAGGTGTTTGTAAAACTGGGCTATGTTTGCTTGCCAAGGCAAATATAGAGGAGCATATTGTTGCATGCCTATGTTGCAGGCAGAGTAAAGCTGGATCTGTAGGCGAACGGTTTAGGGAAGCTATGAAGATCAATTTATCTCTGAGCGCCTTGGGAAATGTTATTTCCGCCTTGGCGGAACAGTCGCCCTTCATTCCGTACCGCGATTCGAAACTGACACGGATCCTACAGGTACCGCACCAGTTGCTTCCCCTATATACTGATTGGTATTCATTGACCGCTGTGGCTCTGGGCGACTATCAAGGGCTCCAATATCTTTTGCTGGGAACATTTCAGGCCTCATTAGGCGGGAACACGAGGACTGCCATGGTGGCCAACGTCGGACCTGCATGCGTCCACTACGACGAGACTCTGAGCACGCTCCGATATGCACAGCGAACAAAGCACATTAAGAATGCCCCGCATGTTAACGAAGATCCGAAGCAGGCAGTGATTTTGGCGTTCCAGGAAGAAATCGCTCGGCTGAAGCAGCAGCTCCAAGCGGCGGAGGGTGCGTCTCCCAAAACTTCCCAGTGTATTGCCCTGTTTAGTAAAAGCCAGGCTGCTAACGTCAGTTCACTTAATACTTGCAACCAGGACAGCTTTAGTGGATACGAGAAGGTAGGTTCTCTTAACGTGGTGCGATAGACGATTTTCTTTATAGAGGCGAGGCTCCAGGCGCTTAATAACCCTGTTCAACATCTGAAGGAAGTTGTTGTTGAGAAGCCAGTCATCGTCGAAAAGCCAACAGTAGTGGAGAAGATCGTTGAAAAAATCAAAATAGTAGATGTCTCAGAAGAAGAGAGGCGCAAGCTGGAAGAACAGAATCTGGAGCAGCAGCGTCACCTTCGAGCTACTTTTGAAACGGAAAAAAATGTAATCCTTCAATCACTGCAACACTGAAGGCCAGATAGTAACTGCGTTTACATGCCCCTGACTAAGCTAGCTTAGGCAAATGCTAACTCGTTCAGACGGACTCTCTCCAATGCCGTTTCCACACGACATCTCCACTGATATGCAGGCTATCGAAATGGCACGAAGAAAGGCAGAAGAAGACCTGAAGGCGAAGGAGGTCGAGGTGGCAATGTATGAACAGGTGGGTGGAATTACGCATTTGAACCAAAAGGAGTTCCTGAAAAGCAGGCGTTCAAATCAAATGGGGTCAATATGCACCTGTCAAATGGTGGTGATTTTGTAGCACAAGGCTGAGCTGGCGATCCGCCTGCAAAACATGGAGGCGCAACTTTTGCGAGGTAATGCGGAAGTTTCCAAAGCCAAACAGCAGCAGCGGGAGTTGAAGAGGACGCAGCTTCGATTAGAAGAACAGAAGAAGATGGGTGAGGCTGATTTTCTAGTTCCTACGAGGAGTATGTTTAAAAGACGACTCTTGAATTGGAGATGGTCTGCGTGTCCGTGCACACCATGTTTGACGACATTGCAATGCAGAGGAGCAGCTCCGTAGAGAGCGAGATCAAGGCACAGAAGCCCGGCTACTGCTTGAAAGCCTGGTGACCTCCAAAGACAAGGAACTGAGCCACTTGTCCAGCAAAGTGCAAGAGCTTTGCAGACGCTATACTGAAGTCGTTGATGACATTGAAGACCTGCAAAAGGAGTTTCAAGCCGAGAGAGAGTCTCTCCTGCACGATATACGGTCAATGGAGCTCGAGATGCGCTTGCAACAAGCCATAATAGATCGTTTCATTCCTCCTGAGGAGGCAACCGTAAGTATTAAATTTTCAGATGACAGCTTATACTACACAAAACGATCAGCTGCTTCTTATAAACGCTCGTGTGAGGGCATGGGTGAAAATCTGCAGCGAATCCGCACGGTCGCTTCCTGGGACGAGGTTCAAGGCGAGTGGATAATACCAAATTCGGAGCTCACGGGAAACGGAATGTAGGCTCCACCGTGTCCGTAAAGGATATTCACCTTTAGGGAGGCCTGCCACCCGGCCGATGGGCTCCTTTGGGCCTATTAGTTTCGTTCTAGTGCGTTTCACAGGGACTTGTGTAGCATGTTGTATCCAACGATGTTACAATTAGGTTCATTCATGGAGCTGCCTCTCGCGCACTTTCAACGAAACGACGGCCTAAAGGGGGAAGCAGCAGTAGCAGCCATGGAACTTCCGTGCGGTAGGCGTTTGACTCAGCCTGTCGGTGCATGAATAGGTTGCGCCTGCTTTCTTCCTTGAACGTTAACGGGTTTGAGCATATCTATATCAGAATATGTGGCAGGGACTGCTGCTGTTTCTGAAGGGATGCTTGGCGTGAACAGGATGCGGGCTGACTCTGTAGCGGAGACGCCATTTTCTGTCGCTCGAGAAAGCTGTCCAATATCTGGTCGCTCCCATTCCGATTCCCGGTAAGCCGTTAGTAAACCCGTGCCCCGTCACTCCTAGAACATGCTCTTCAGGTAGAGTCCAAACTTCGCCGCTCCCCGCTTTTTGGTTTGGGTATGCAGTGCGGCCGACGCCGTTGAGAAAGCACTGGAATATGTTAAGAAACGATACTTCAAGGAATACCCATGTCTTCCTCAGAGCCCCGATGTAGAGGTTCGCATACAAAATAAAGAGACTACTGTCGTCCCCTAACTTGCTGTCTCTAAGGAACAAGCTTTTTTCACGGGTTCCATTCGCAACGTATATATATATATATATATATATATATATATATATATATATATATATATATATATATATATATATATATGTTGCCTATCGCAGGTGGTAGGACAGCAAGCAGGAGCAGCGTTCCACTCCCGAATGCTTCCTTCGTCTCGCCACGCGAGCGCTGTAGGATCGCGTGCTGTGTTGGCGCACCAACCAGGCGAGTCCCCTCTCTGAGCTCTTCAGTATGAACTGCATTTGCAGGGTTCCTAGCTGCGCAGCTATCCAGAAGGTCGTTCCTATTTCTTAAGTAATCATGCCGCGTGTTTGCTAAGAAGCCATGCAGAATGGTGCATGCAGTGTTCCTGAACTGCGCACAAAATGCAGCAAGGCGAAAACGCGCAACTAATAATGCATGTTTGTTACCTGACTCCCGTGCAGACGGTCAAGCTCCACAGGCGCAGTTCCCCAAGGTCCGCGGCTTGGTTATGCGATGATTTATAGTATCTGGTTGGGGCACGTCCGTTTAAAGTAAGAGTACTCAATTGCGTTCAAAAAACTACACTCTGCTCTAGCATTCCTGATGGGGGCGGACAAGAGTCGGCCAAATGCCATTTCATTTACAAGAGCTAGAACGAGCCGCAGGTGCCGGAGCAAATATGGGTCATATCACAACTACGGGCTTTGCATCAGATTGACCAACAAAGCAGTGTCCCAAGGTCAGTGGCTCTCTTCCATATAAACAGAACCACTGACTCTTGCATTCCTCTGACAGTTTTACCACAATCTGTAGAAGGATTGAAGTCCGTGAAACAGCCGCCGGTGTCGCGAACTCATGGAATATCGATCACGTTCAAATTTCCCCCCCCCCAAAACCCCTTGCTCCACACTGCGGGGGACCAAACTTCCCTCGGTTGGCATGGAAGGCCTGCACGTCAGCGGTCCGCTCGACGCTACAAATCCTGCGGAGCAACTGAAATTTAGGCGAGCAACTGTCGCCGGCAGTAACCGAAGGCAGCACTCAGCTGTTCGGGAGAACGAGGCTCCTGCAAGTGCAGAGCACCTGTGCGGCACGACTGAAAGAGCTGGTGCCATGACAACAAGAAATTATTGGGTCAAGAGTTCTGCAGAAGTGAAAGGCTAGTACTGTGCGTCTAGCCATCGGTGCTACTGGGTAGCATGGGCAAATGCAGTGGCAAAACAAAAAAAAAAGAGATAAACATCCGTTGGGCACAAGCTGCAGGTTTTCGCTACTAGGAAATGCAGAAAGGAACAGCTAGGCCGCCTATCCCTGCCTCTCCTAGCTCGCACTTAACGACTGGATGGGGGAGATGCTGCGTCCGATTCCTTGGAGCTACCCGGTAATGGGGAATCACAAGCCTCGGTCCGTGGCGCAGCGAAGATGCCAGCAGTGCGATCTCCTACCTGCTGACACTCTTCATCCATTGCGCCCTTTTCCTTCTTCTGGTTTTGATGCTGCCGTGTGCACTGTACGTTTGCTTCGTCGTCGTTCCGAGTGCGGCTGGCTGCGGAGGCAAAGGAATCACAGCGGCTGGTTAGAGGGTCGGTTGATTCGAATGAAGAATACGACCCAAAGCCGTCGGTGGCTCCCGCCGTTGGCGCGCGAATCCCTGCAGCTGCTCGTGCTGCAAGCTCTCCAGCCTTGGCCGCTGCTCCTGCTGCAGCAAACGCTGCGCTGAACGAGCTCCTCGGTATGCCCGCTTTGGGGCTCTCAGGAGACTGAACGCGCTCAGGTGTCTCCTGAGCTAGTGCCATGAGCATCGCACTCGTGCTGCTGCACACATGCATTTCACGGGTGCTCCGTGCCAACCAAGGGCGTGTTGCAGAGCTTGGTGGAGCAACAGCACTAGCCGGCGTCGGTCCAGCTTCAAACCTGGCACTAGTGAAGTGGGTCAGTGCCCGGTTTCGGCGAAAAGCAGACGAGCCGGCGTGAATCGCACCAACCGTCTGCATATATGGCCCACCTCCTTCGGTTTGGACTCTAAAAAAGGTAGCTCCACCCACCCCAGTTCTGAGAGGAGAGTAAGCTGATACAACATCTTCGCTGTTACTTCTGCGATTCTGGTAAGGGGAGATGGATCCACTGCCACTTGAGCGAGCTGCAGGCAACACCTTGGAGGGGCTTCTGCAGCTGTCTGCAGAAACATGCTTGTCCTTCAAGCGTATATGCTGCTCGGACCTCCCTGCTAGGAGGGACCCTCCAGAAGGGGCGCTTGTAACATCACTCGTTCTTGCTCTTGCTTGCATTGATGCGCCAGCCTCCTCCGCCTCGCCAACCTGAAGCTCCAATGCTGCGGCTGAACGGAAACCGGGACCCAACGGCTGCAGCACATGCCGAGACTCCGTTGGTACAGCAACCGAAGCGCCTTTGGCTTGGGGGGATGACTGTGAAAACGCATCCAAGGGAAGTTGCTTTTTCGGGTGCACAGTTGGCAGGTGGCCTTCAACGTCAGCATGGCTGCCCGAGCAGGCAGCATCCACCACTGCAGCAGCAGGTTTGGTGAGGGCTTCAGACGGGGAAGCACCGGCTCTAGCTGCTGCAGTATCTTCCTGCATTGCAGGCGCATCAGCTGTTGCACTTTTGGCCCGCCGAAAACCGAGCGGACCCAGTCTAAAACTCGAAATGGAAACAACGGAAGGCAGCGACAGCCTACCAGGTGCATTTGCCGTCGACGGCCGTTGCTGTTGCTTTTCAGGGCAACTGTTGTCTCCCTCTGATCTGTCCAGCGATGCAAGTTCAGCCCCCTCAGATGCCGAACGGCGAATGCATTCCGTAGGCTCCGAGGCAATTCCAACTGAAGCGCAAGCTTCCAGTTGTGGACCCCTGAAGTAGTTGTAACTGCTACTGCTGCTGCTACTGCTGCTGCTGCTGTTGCTGCTGTTGCTGCTGCTGCTGCTGAGCCCGTCAAACGGGTCTTCGCTGGAGTCCGAAGGACTGCTGGTATCGCCGGCTGCGCTGGAGGCTCCGAGGCTAGCCATTGCGGTGGCTGCGTGAGTTGCTGGAAGAGACGGGCGGCTTCCTTCTGCCTGATCGAGCCCGAAATAATAGTTCAGGGCAAGCGTTCGCTTCCCTGACTTCTGAGACGCCGGCAACTGTACACACGCCGAAGCCTGCTGGGTGTGGCTCTCTGGCAGCACTGCAGTGCCAGTCGCTGAAGTAACTGGAACAGAGGAATCCTCTTCTTCGTCTGAGAGGCCACCTTCGCTCTCTCCGTATTCATTGTGCGGCTCGAAAGCCACAGACCAATAATTGAATGCATTGAACTGTAAACACGCTCCACACAACTCCTGCCACAAATGCATGCGTTGTACGCAACAGTACAAATAAGCAACTGCAACAGTGGCAGTGAGCTACTAAACTTTGACCGAATTCTACTAGCAAGAAAATGGATTCCGCTAGCTCTCCTGAGCACGGCAAGGAATGTCATGTGTCTAAAGAGGGTTTTGTTCCCGAGCAACTACCAGCCCCAAGGAAAAAAGGCAACTCACACCCAAGCAGCACGCATGAGCAAGCTTTCAGTTTGAAGCGCATGCGAGCTGGAACGCGTTAATTGCTGGTATAGCACTCCCACCAACCCGCCCTGGCATCTTGCTGTGCTGCAAGACTTCGCGGGTGGGGCTGCTCAGGTTGCAGCTCTACGCAGGAGGCGACAGCAAGAAACAGAAAGACAGGGAGACAGGCTGCGGCTGCATCCTTAAATAGCGCATATCGCGCCTCATTGTCACTCACAGGGGTCGTCATGGAAGTACCCCTAGCCCCGAAAGGGCCTACAGCCAATTAGCCCTCACTACCACAGATGTATGCTAGCTGCTCCAGCTGCAGCTACTGGAAACGTTGCAGTTATGCTTAGCTGCATATGCCCCAGCCGGCATGAGCTTCTCCGGAGGGTGGTAACAGGATCTAACGCGTCATCCTCAGGTAAGCTGGATCGTTGCGCGATGGTGCATTCGCCCCTGCGCTTCAGCTTCTCTTCACGCTGAGTCGCTAGGATCCCTATCCGCCAAGGCAGCTAAGAAACCGACAAAGAAGACAAAAACCACGAATATAGATACTAGCACATGCACTTGTGGTAAATATGTATCAGTTCAAAGAGCTCCAAGGAGGCCGCTGCGACCACAAGAGCGAGTCGCCCTTCGCAACAAAAGTTCACCAGCAGGAACCCTTCAGAGTCTCTCGAGAAACGAAGGGCCGCTTTGCTCATCACTCATGTCGGGCGACATCAACACAAATCCCACCCAGCTTACCGCTATATGGGTAAGTCGTAATGAAGTGAAAGGGTGGATGTTGAAGAAAGAATTTAATAATGCTTCACCCAGGGGCTTGAAACAACAAACGAATCCACAGGAAATGGCGACAACTCCTTCTTCCTCTAACTGTTGGTGGAGGGGAAGAGAGATATCAACCATTCCCTCAGTCAAAAAATAGCTACAATAGAACGAACGTGCACATGGTATCTTTGCCTCGAGGGCGAGGGCAACGAGATGAAGTCAAACGCTCAGGAGCCCCCTTGGCAAGTTGAGCCAACCCATGGCAAGCTGATGCAAAAAACCACTTTAAAAGTATAATACACCCTTCTCGAGAAAACATCATCTCCACTCTCCAGGAGACCAAGGGAGCGTCTCAGTTCGAGGTGGTTTCTACCGCGAAGCTACTATAACTGCACTTTTATCTAAAGAGTAATTTGGTGCGGTTCCTCATTACAGCCGCTACAGCAGACGGCAGTAGGAGAAGCCCAGTTGTCATCTTGCTTGTCTACGTGTAGTATGTACTGAAGCCTCTTGCGCTGCCTAACCTCTTCCTCTTCTCTTTCCTCAAGCTCCTGTCCTGGCTGTCCCCGTGACACCGGCGAATTCTTTAAAGGCGGAAACATGTGGTCAGCAATCTCACTCATCGTTTCGTAGCTGCAGAACCCACATGCACAGCAACAGCAACGGATATTGCAGCTAAAACACAGGCTCCATCACTGGCCAGCGAGACAAACATCATCACCGCAGAATGCGGAGCAGCATCATCCACAAAACAGCAGATGCACCCCGCACAGCTAAAGCACCCCAGACTGTATTGAACAGGCAAGAGAGCGTGCTGTACTGTTCACTCACGTTCGCGCGTATGTAGAGTTGCTGATGTGGTGAATAACGCCTGCTGTGTCGATGATGAAAATCTTCGCCTCCGGGATGCCCACATGGATGTACGCCCGGTGGTCCTGAGATAAACAAACGGCTCACATGTTCATAGCAATACCAGTCGACGCCGCACCATGTAACAGGATTCCTCGCCACTATGCATGATAACGAACAATGCATGGCTTCGCTTCTTCATGGACGAACGACCTACCGACTCTCTGTTGCCAAAGCCAGCATAGAAGGGATTCCTGTTCGCCGGGAAGAGGCTGCGAATGTCCCTTAGAGCTGCGATTTTAAAAATATACGGCTTCCTGTCTATTACTTCGCGGCGAAAAGAAGGAAACAGGCGGTCAGGGCTGAGTATCAAAGGCCCATCTGTAATAAATCAATGGCAGAAAGCGAAAGAGGTGCAAACAGCCAAAGTCGAGCACTAGGTGCCACGGAACTGAAGCCCGCTGAGAGAAACCCGTTAAACATCTGTGCGCAGTCGAATACGCCTACACATGTAGTATGGGCGCACGGAAACAGGGACCAGAATGAAGTATTCTCCAAACAAGGCGGCGGAGCGCCCTGCAGCGCTGAATCCGCCAAGATCACGCAGGTTAGCAGCACCAGCCCATGACTGACCTGGAAGCTTGTCTCTTTCCTTCTGCGTCAGCCCGAAAAGGTAGTCGCGGGTGGCGTCGGCCTGCCCGATAGCCCGAGCAGTGAGATAGAGAATAAGATATCCGCTTTTTTTGATTTTCGTAAAAAGTTCTGCTACGCCTGTGTGTGACCAGTCTCTCCCCACGATGGGCATCAGCTGTCCAAGAACATCTGACCTAAAGGTCGCAACGGGTCGTAAGTATTTGCAGTGAGAAATGAGGAATAAAAGCAACAAAATGTCATTGCAACGGCGGAGGGCAACATGTCAGGAAACACTTTACTGCTCCTGCAACTCCCGTAGAATCTGCAGCAGCGCGTACCGTGTAATGGTGCCATCTACATCCGATACCACGATTTTGATGTCTGTAGGCCAAAGATATATTGTTCCGCAGACGCTCTTCTCGCCCTGGAGAGCAGAGCTGACAGTGAAACACACGCTGTTGGCCCCAGGCTTCAAGTCCAGCGACTCCTGTTCAAATAGAGCAAAAAAAAACAGAGGTCAACACGCAAGCGCTCAGCGGCCTCATCTAGCAGTGTCAGTTACTCCATCGAACCACAAAGGTGCCGCTGTTGGCCGCCAACTCTCGCGCTGGCGCTGTACTAAACAATGCGGCTGAATGCCAGAAGCAAAAGGCCTCACCAACTGCTGCGGAGTTGGCCTTAGAGACCGCCGGAGCCTTTTCCCAGTAGATGCCTCCCTGTTCGCTGCGAAGGCGGGCGATTCACTGTCACTGTTGACTCCGCTGCTGAAAGTTGCACCTTTTGGAGGACATCGACATGCATACAAAAACAGCAGCGTTAGAGGGCTCACCTCGCGGGGACTGCAACTCCCGAACAGTGGCAGTGGAAAGTGATATTACAACCCTGTGTAAAGCTTTCATAGGCGCTAAGCACGCAACAAAGCACCTCNACACCGTCTGTTTGCCACGGGGCCCATGTAGCACCCTCTCTGTCAGTGTAGGTGATGTCTGCTGTCATGAGTCTTTTCACGCTGTCGAGCGAAAGGGGGCGATTGAATAGCAGCCAGCTTGCCAGAAGCGGCAGGGCCACTTTCGCCGGATAGTACGGAGGGGTTCTTTCGAAGCAAGCCACAAGCGAAGGGTGGTACCACAGAGATGGGTTCTCATCGAGGGTTTCCCAGGTAACAAGGTTTGCCTCAAACACGTCAGCGTCGTGCTGGGCTTCGTCTGCTGTGCCGAACAAAACATGACCGCAGAGGGAGAACTGCACAGCAGCGCGACCTTCCTCTGCTTGTCGTCCCAAGGTTCCCTCAGGAAGAGAGCCGGAAGGGCTTCCTTCCATCAAGCCTGCTGTGCTACCTTCATATCTGGCTGCAGTTCCCCATGCAGATCTCCAGGTGGAAGAGGCGTCTTGAGTTGTCACAGATGCAGCGGGAGCGCCCTTCGGAATCGGCCCATCAGAGCCCAATGACGGAGACAACCCATTCGTGCCTCTTGTGAGATCTGGCCCCGTTTGGGTTTCCCCAGGCCTACGGGTATCTGCCGCGACTGCCGAGGCCGCCGTCGAAAGAGTTGCCCCCTGGGCTGGGTGGGAAGGAGGGAGGGAGCTCGAGTCCTGTGGTGCAGGTGCGATAGACGTGTCGGTTGATAGGCCACAGCTACGCCTAGGTGAATGCACAGGAGATGATAGTGGGCTTGCAAGGTCCTCTTCTGCAACACCTATGCTGTCCTCAACCTCTTGCATGAAATATGCTTCCCCCGCGGCCCCCAATTTCATAACAAGGGCAGTGGGCTTGTTGTTAACAGCTACAGAAACTATTTTTTCCCTCGACCGCAGCAGTTTGGCCTTGCCGAACCGAACATGGAACGGGGTAGAGTGCAGCTCGCCTGTGTGTGGATTCCGCACGCAGATGATGTCAATACATCCGCTAAGCGTGGCTTGATTGAAATCAAGCGCGTTGCTGACGCTGCTGACGATTCTGCCCCACATGGTCACAAGATTAAAAGCAGCGTCTAGACACCCGTGAGTCCCCCTTGCATGCCGACGATGCCTTGCATGGGTTGCTTGGAGCGTAGCACGCCGAGCCTGCTATTGCAGTAGCTCGCAAAAGGCCAAATATACCAATCCTGGCATATATATATGGAGTGTGTGGGCTGGGAGAGCAGAAGAGCCTCCTGCACACCGCAGGGCAGTCGGCCACCGGGGGAGTGCCCGCGGCCGGCGTTCCACGGTCCCCGTTCCAGCTCTCGCTCCAGTAATCCAGATGAAATGTATAAGGTGACGGAGAAGTAACAACAAGGCTCTGAGTTCAGAGAAATTGATGTGTCGCTTTCAACACCAGGCTGCCGCTACTCCCCGTCGTTGCTGGTACTGCAGCAGCTGGGTCAGCTACAACAACAGAGCGAGGTTGCTAAGAACCAGAACTGTTTTGTCACCCACTTAGTGTTGACCCTGTTTCATACATCCGAAGCCACAAACCCACGACAAAAACGAAGCTACAGCCCACCTCGTGGTAACGGAAGCCGCCGCCACGGGCAGGCCCACCAGCCCAGCCAACGCTTTCCTTGGGGCTCACCGGCAATTCCTAACTGAAATTGAACAATAGAGAAGATGGACTGCAGAAGACTGAAGTATGGTGTATATTGCTGCTTAGGCTTAAAAGTTAGCTGACAATTCGTCTACGTGTCGGGGGCATCCACCGTTGCACCGGTCCGATGCATTTTCGAAACTGCTAAGAAGGCACGCTTTGTGAAATGAGTAATGACACAACCTCCAACATGTTCGTTGCTTGCCGCTGCACCTTAATGGAGATGGGGAAATAATCTTGGGGAGCAACCTGTTTCTCCCGTCATGCGCTCGAACTTTCCTCTGTCGCGCTTGCCGTTTGCTTGCCTCAGCCAACAGGCATTAAGTTACACAGTAGCCGGAGCATCAGCCATAGTTATATGAGTGGAGCAGTGCTGAGTTGCTGCTCCGTCTCTTTGCAGGCATCTAGTTCCTTCCCCATAGTATTTGACGCACACTTACGAACAGCGGATGCTTCCTGAATTCCCTAGTGGTTTCCAACTTAAACAATGGCGAAAATAGATGGAGTCGTGTACAAGATAACAGAAGCGCAGGCAAACTGCTTTAAGACTGCATTTGGCATCTTTGATTCAGACGGAGATGGCTACGTAACTGCCGAGTGCGCAACACAGCCGACTGCCCGCTGTGCATGCAAAATATCTGCTTTTGTAGTTTGTG
>NW_024015944.1:0-2454 GCF_000499745.2 Eimeria mitis | reverse complement strand
ATCCTATTGATAGGCGAGGACTCGCCACATTGACGCCGTAGATGCACGCGCAGAAATTTCATAACCAACGATTCTCATACGTGCAGAACTTCTTCAGTTCTTCGTACATATTCTTGCGTATGTTCCGATCAGCAGACGGAGTCCACTTCATTTGGGTCAAGAGAATCCAGTGCAATCTTGATACGACCTGCAGAGCGATGCAGCTGCCAGCGTTGCGGTTTCATTGACAAGCTTTTACTTGTTGCAAGACCCAAAGCAATCGAAAAGATTCAAGGCATGCGAACCCCGACAATTAAGTGCAGTAGACATACGCCCCTTGTATGGGCTTATTATAGTGAGTTGCAACCAACAATTTGCCTCAAGGTCATGAGCCCCAGCGAAAATCCGCACCGCAGCGCTAAAACACACCGAACCAGTATAGCACAAACAAGGCGATTAAAACCGGCAAAGCTAGCGGCCCATGCAAAGCACCGCATTTACTGGCACGTTCCATAAGTCGTGAACGCCCCTTTAGCTTTCTTTGCAGATGTCGGTTGCCACATCTCAGAAACACGAAGGCAACTCAAANCGTGAACGCCCCTTTAGCTTTCTTTGCAGATGTCGGTTGCCACATCTCAGAAACACGAAGGCAACTCAAACCATATATGCGCTGAGACAGCCCACAGGGACCACCGTATATACCTTATGGGAAACGCCGCATCTACTGCCACACATCACACACAATGAACGCAGATGTGTCCTATCGCTGGATGTTGCCGTTGCCACCCTCAGCACGTCATTCCCCAAGCACAAACGACGATCAAGCCACTGGTGTGTATAGAAGGGCCATAGGGGCAACCACTCGCACTTTCTGCAGAACATCGTATTGACAGAGACGCTTTACAGCCGATAAACGCACTTGGTTGCTTTCTGTCCACATTTCCAGCAAAAAACGCTCCATTCGCAATCGTACCATCATCTCCAAGTGGGTCGTGCAACGATGGCACCTCACAGTGAACGGTTTCATAGCACATCCCGAGACACGAGAAGCCACCATCTCCAAGTTGGTCATGCAACGATGGCACCTCACAGTGAACGGTTTCATAGTACATTCCGAGACACGAAAAGGCACCGACACTGANTGCAACGATGGCACCTCACAGTGAACGGTTTCATAGTACATTCCGAGACACGAAAAGGCACCGACACTGAAAGGAGGACCAGTTTGTTAAACGAGTTCAACTTCACCACTAGAGGTCCCGGATCGATTTTCTGAAACGGAATGCCTTCTGCCCAGAGCTTCCCACAGCAGAGCCCAGGTTGAAGGGTACACCTGCGTCCGAATTGAGTTACATGTGGCACTCCGTCGACTTTCCATCAACAAGTGCTGCTCCTCCAGATCTGCGCGTGCGGATGAGACAAACTCACACCAGAATCCAACAATAGGTGGGGTGTGTGGGCAGGTTTAGTATGCAGTTTTCTTGATCGATTTTATGCTCCCTGGGCTGACGGTGGGTGAGCCACAAAGCCTCACCAATTGTTGCTCTTTAGCAAACGCTCTTGTCGATTTTACGACCCCAAATGTTGCGCCTAGCACGAACCAACAGCTAGAAATTACAGTATTTCTGTCCGGTAGGCGTTCCCGACAATTAACGCAATCAACAAGGAGATCTGTATGCATCCACCCACGGCAACGCGTGTTTCTGCTGCCCTGCTGAATGAGGAATGACCTATCTGTTTATTTCCCCACGCTCGAGCATCACTGAAGCAACCTGGTGTATGCCTCTCAGAGGAAGCAAGAGGGCGTTTTCATCGACCAGAGCACAAATAGTGTAGCCCTTCCCTGGAAGCAAGCTACTACCCCAATGCACAGAAAACAGCCTTTTACGTTGAGTGAGTTGGATGCTGTACGCATTGTATGAGTCCCATAACTAACAGCTTACTTCACCGCTTCGAGATACCGCCTCCTAACTACATCCGAGGGACTTAGGCCTGATATGGTAAAAATTACATGCCGTCACCATTCGTAGTGCACAGCCTTAGATCACTCCATATTTCCCCCTCCAACAATATTAGTCGATCCCCAAAAACGCTCTGCGGATCCTGCATATCAGTTGTTGAACAGTTGCGCGAGCAATTTCGAATTCACGAGATACAAGCACGATTTGGAATGAGACGAAGGGTAACCTTCAAGGCGCGTATACGGAGTTTCTAAACAGACGTGATTTGATTTTCAATGTTTATGCGTCCTCAACAGGCCGCAGACCTCATCACAAAGAGGAAAGTAAATATTGCCAACCAGTGATCTCACCGCAGTAGTGGAGTAGCGTACGCACACGTTTGGAGACTAAACGTTTGCATCAGATTCACTTAGTATATTGGCGCTTTGCGAACATGTTGTTGTTCACATGCCTCAGCTCCACCCTATAGCTGGCGTTGAAGCCCTAGGCTCAACTGAAAGTTTCTATTGGTTTC
>NW_024015943.1:0-2455 GCF_000499745.2 Eimeria mitis | reverse complement strand
GACAACAGGGATCTGTATTTACCTGCCGTCTCTGCCTTGGGCAGGCACTGGCAAATCCCCTTTCCTCTTAGAGGAAAATCTGCCCTCAGCAGGTTTACAGGCCCGGACGTGGCAACAGGACACCTGCAGTTGTGTGGCGATATATGCTGGATAGCTGGTGCGTTACACTGTTATGACAAGCCATAACACTTGCGCAGACTCCCTAGTATTCTACATGCATGGGCTGGCAAGCTGCACCATTTGGGCAGGACGGGATGGTGCACTGGGCTGAAGATACCGCCAACAGCCGAGCGTGTGGCCATTCGCACTTACGGAAAGCCACATTGCATGAACCACATGGCCAATATCAGTTGTACCTCACCATTTGCCTAGGCACACGCTGAGGTTTCCGGCGAATTGCAGCAGGGCAGAGCGTTGTCATTGTCCAGTAGTCATGGTGGCATTTGCCTCCAGTGTTGGACTGCAATTCCAGTGGGCTTTTACGTTGGCAGTAATGAGACTTCGGCTGACTCGTGCCCCACAACTATTTGGGTGCGCTGCCACGGCATGAGCACTCAGAAGGTGTGTTTTGTCTAAGTAGCATGCGCGGGGGACGAAAATGTTTCCGTGCTTGCTAGTTGTATGTGGTGATCGATGACGACAAGCTTGCAGGCGCTTTGCGTGGATACAGCGTGGGATCGTGTGCGAAGTGGCCTCTCGGCCAAGGTATTGAACACTCTTCTGTTTTGTAAACTACAGGAGGCTTCCATGCTTGGGAGCTGCTTAGACACGGATCGCTTAGGCGGTCGAATCGAGAAAGTGTTGACTAGTGAACAATAGCAGCGGAGAACAAGGCCACGTCGGAAATTCAACTCAGTGTTCAAGCTTGGCTAGGTATTATTTGGAGTTTTGGGACATTATTGCGTAGCTTGACTGCAGATGACATCGGGCATACGTCGACCGGTTAAGTTGATAGGATGCTACGCATCGCGCATGGTAGCAGTACTGACGCGTGGGAAGTTCATTCCAAACCGTGTGATTGATAAGACATACTCTAGGGTTTGTGAAAAGAAGCTTTGATATGCGTGCTGTTAGATATCGTTCGTAATTGTTCGGCAGCTCGACCTTGGCTTGAATAGCGCTTGGTGTGGTCTCTCATGCAGGTTGTGAGTTGACGATGTACTGCATATTATGTGGAGGTATGAGTTTGGTTCCCCGCTGCGTGTTGAGTGGGCATTAAGGATGTACATCTCACTGTGACGTTGGGTGTTGCCGTTGTAGCGGGCCCCGATGGCTTGTGGAGTAACAGATGTTGGACTGGCAGACAGGCCGTTTTTGCGCAGAAAATCAGTTTGATTGGATGTGTAGAATGTCGCTTATACAATGATATGCACTCTCGTATTTGAAGAGCATCTAGGGCGGGGAAATGCTTCAGCGCTGTCCAGTGTGTGGCTTTGTGGGTCCGCGTCTTGTCTCGACTTTTGAAATGCGTCTATAGTGCTCCTGTATGTGTGCCTTGTAGCGCAACGAACGACGCTAAAGTGTATTTGGTGTGACATGCGCAAACTGAATTGGGGCTTTGGTTCGACGAATCCGCGTTCAAAGTGCTGAGGCTGTCTAACTGGGGAGTGATTCGACCCACTCAGCAAGAGCCTTGCTCTTCAGTGGTTGGACCACGCCGAAAATAATATCCATATGCCCTAAGATCCTTAGGTTTGGATTGCGGAGTTGTGTTGTGTCTAGGCAACTACCTACATCCCACGTGCGCCGCTGTAGGAAGTGAGTTAGCGTGTGAAGCCTCAGTTCCTTTATGCTCCCCTATGGCCCCCTACCCGGGCGTGCCTGAGCATATGATGTTATTTCATTGACAATCCGTCAATCTGTTCTTGGCTTTCGTTGAGCTGGCCTTTTGTGCTGGAGCGTCGCCTGCATACCCAGGTGTGTGGCAAGGTGAATTTGAAGAGTAGGCACAAGTACTGTGGATTTTTTCAGCAGGAGTTGCTCACTATAGCTGCTCGGTCAGCGACGTACGCGGCTTAGAGAAGAAGCCACACAAAACGGTTTTGGATCACGCTTCACACGGCGCTATTGGACATAGCTTGTGAGCCGCGCCGGCGCATGCGCCTGGGCGAATCTGTAGCCGTCCCTCATACGCATCTAGAGCTCCGAAGTGAATCACGTGCGAGCTCGTTGATTGTACAGTAAGAACGGTCGTTCTCTCAGTGGTTAAATTGAAGGCAAACGCACTCCTATTGGTCCTGCTTAAACTCCTACCTCTGCAGCTTGGAAGCATGTTCAAATAGACGCTGTATGCGCACCTAGTTTCATCTGGTATCGCCGAAGCGGTTCTAGAGGTGGAAGAGCGTCTATGTTCGTAGTCTCCATGTCTCTTAGCGAGTATGCGCTCACTGCTTTGGACCCGTAGGCTGGCCAATCTGCCTGTTTGTAAGGGATCTACGTTCCTCCATCTTCTAGA
>NW_024015942.1:0-2456 GCF_000499745.2 Eimeria mitis | reverse complement strand
TATATATATATATATATATATATATATATATATATATATGTATATTACTTGGTTGCTTTGGTTCTTCTTAGTGCTCTCAGTGCAGCTTTAGCTTTAGGGTTATATATATATATATATACACATTTCTTCTTTTACTCATTTCGTTCTTTAGTTGTAATTATTTATTTAATTTTAATTAAATAAATATTATTTATTTAATTAAAATTAAATAAATATTATTTATTTAATATTATTTATCTAATAATATTTATATAATTATTTATTTTATTGCAGCTTGCTCGCTGAGGGTTTCATTCGAGTGCTGCGTGCTGGCTGGTTTTATTTAGTTAGCTAAATTAGTGGTGTTATAGTTGAGTTGGCTATATTAATAACTAATACGTTGTGCTGCTGCACTGGCCGCTGCAGCAGCTGCTGCTGCTGCAGCTGCTGTTGCTGCTGCTGCTGCTGCTGCTGCTGCTGCTGCTGCTGCTGGTGCCGTTGGAGTTGCTAAGGGGTCGATATCCCTCCAGAAATATGGTGAAATGTATTACGTGAAGCAGCAGAAACAAGTAAAGGGCTGAAGAGAAACTCAGCTGCTTTTGAATTGCTTTTGCATGCATCGATGGCGGTGGGTTGACCACTGGTCCCCCCCCCTGCCCGTGTCATGCTGCTGTGTGGGGGAAGCAGAGACGTTATAAGTTGAAGTTTCTCTGCATTTATATTGAATTTAAATAGTAAAAAGTAATTAAAAAAAATATTATCAAGAGAAGTATATTATATTTATATATGCGGCACGTTCCGCAGCTGGCTGCTACCCGGCCGCCGCCGCCGCCGCCGCTGCGGCTGGTGGCGGCGGCTCGGTGAAGCCCAGCGAGGATGCTGCAGCAGAAAGCAAGAAGAAATGATGGAATTTTAAGTTTAAATAAACTTCTTCTGGTTATTTTTATTATTTTCATTTTATTATTTCCTTTATTGGTGAGTAGAAAGCACTAAAACTCCTCAGTTTCCGCCCCATGCACTGTGGTGTGCAAGAACACAAGTTCAAGTTGCACGAAACACACAATGCCCGGGGTACTCAGGCAGATTCCTCGTTTTTTTTTGAATATTTTTAATATTTTTAATATTTTTAATGAATTAATTTATAATAAATCTTCAGTAAACAAATTAGCGTGAAGTATAGCCGTTCTTTTGCTGCCGCTGTGTGCTTGCCGGTGGGTGACCATATTCCTTTTAGAGCTCTTTCTTTGCTTTCTCTTCTCTTTTTCAAGTTTATGAAAAGTTTCATAGAATTATTTTACTAAACGGATGAAAAATCCCGCTTATTTCCCCTGAACTTGAGCGTATTAGATGCGCAACTGTATGTGTTTGTGTGTGTTTATTTCAGCGATTTCCTCCGTTTTTTTTCCTCTGTTGGTATACAACGTTTCTCCTCATCATCTCGTTCACATTTTGCATTAAAACGCCGCCAGAATGATGGATATTCACGAGCTAGAGAGGGCGCACACGGGCGCGAAGTCGGGTTTTTTTTCAAGTTTCAGTGACTTGCCTGGTCCCCCAGTAGCAACGAAAGCACAGGAGTTTTTTGCCGATCAAAAAAGAAAAAGAGAAACAGAAAATATTATTATTCATGATAGAGAGCACCCTCAACCCCCCCCTCAAAGATATATAGCCGGGAAACCCAGCCCGCTTCACTATGGTGTTCCTCTTTCTGACGGGTATGATGCAGGTGTATATGCAGTTTCTTCTGCTTTATTTGCGAACTCTGGAGCTTTTAAAACAATTCCAATTAAATTTAAATCTGTATTCAGACGCAGAAGACCTGGTGATTGTCTACCTGAATGGCCAAATGCTTTCGTTACACACACAGATCCTTGTGAAGCTATACCCACAGAAGAAGTATACACCCCGTATGAGGTCGCTAGATACAGAGACCAGTACGGCCGCCCCCATACTACCTTGGATTTCTCTCCTTAAACACAAAAAAAAAAAGAAAAGAGAAAACACACAACATTTCGTGAATACTACTCACTGCCAACGGCAATGCAGCCCTCCTCATTCGCCGTGCTTTCTAACGAGCATGCATGCATCCATGCATAGGTGCATGCATGCATGCATGCATGCATGAGAACATGCGTGCATAGATGCATGCATGCATGCATGCGTGCATAGGTGCATGCATGCATGCATGCATGCAAACATGCGTGCATGCACTGGGACAGTAATCCTATCTGTTTGTACGCATGCACTGGACAGTGACCCCATGCATACAGCCATGCATACATGCATACAACCATGCATGCATGCATGCATGCATGCAGCCATGCATACATGCATGCAGTCATGCATACATGCATGCGTTCATGTATGCATGCATGCATGCATGCATGCAGTGGGAAAGGAATATAAGCTGCCTGTTTGTCTGTTTGTGTTTCTTTTTGATTTGAAAACTCCGGCTGTCGCCAAAGCGCATCCTTAAC
>NW_024015941.1:0-2458 GCF_000499745.2 Eimeria mitis | reverse complement strand
TCTTCTGTTTCCCCCGTAAGCAATGCAATACAGAACCAACATGTATGACCATCGGTTGGATCGACGGTGTTGGGTATTTGAGGGAAACTTAAGAAGAATAAGAAACTTTCTCGCGGTATATATGAATATATATCTTTTTAAAGTATATTCAAGCTTTTTAATATATTAGCAATACAACCAAGAGATACATACCGTCACCACCATACTCTTGTACTGGCCGGTAGTAGTGTACAAGGTTATTCGCTCCGATGCAGTAACCTCAGTGAAACCCAGCAATAGAAACACCACCTTTTATCCAGTGAAAGTAATAATAAAGCTATTGGGATCATCTCATCGCAATATTTTGATTGATGATAGAGCTTTGGGGGACCCGCAGACACAGAAGACTGGGTTTGTGAGAGGTGAGTACTTTTACCATACAAAAGTAATTGTTTCCCACCCGCTCCAGTGCATGCATTGAAAGGAAAAATAAACTATGCTTGTGTAACGAGATGCCTCGATATCAGTCGAAGACTGGCGTGAGATGCAGCAAGCCTCGGAGTATCTTAGCTTACCGCCGCAGTTGAATGAAGGAATCCTGCAAGTAGAGGAGCAAAGCTCTGGAGCTGGTGAAGGGGCGGGTGCACCTTTGTGCTGCCAGTGCTACTATGCACCAATGTATGAGAACGCATTCTCCGATGTGGTTCCACCCATACTATATACAATTGTTAAACATCTAGTTGAGCATGCGTAAATACCCTCCGCGAGAGTAGAAATATGTGTAACAACTTCAGAAGGACCGTGCTACATCTGCCACCCTCATCTCGTTCAGGTAGTACACGGCCCTATATGCCTGGGTTCGCGGCAAGCGGCGGCTTAGCGAGGCGCTGAGAGGGCAACAGGGGCCAGATCCCCAAAAAAGTGAAAGAGCAGGTATAAAAAAGCGGGCGACCGGTATCTGCCGATGCGACTTCTATTTGCTGCTGCTGCTGGCGCAATCATGGTATGGCGGCAACTTGTGCTTGCCACTGCTCCTCATGCTGGCCTCACCTTTGCCGCTTTGTGTGGGGCCGTATTTTAATGCAGGCATCCAATGTTGAACAGATATATGTAGTAATATACAGCTAATATGCAGCGCCAAAGAGCCAGTGAGGAAGGAGTTCCAACCAGCGCCCAGCAGGGGTCAGCCCCAAACTGTGCAGAAAAATGATAGCATTCCCGGTGGTGGAGCCGACGCACCAATGAGTAGAGGGCGTAGCATCAGGTGCAACAGGGGGATATGTAGCGCCGAAGATAACGCGGATATATATAAAAGGATATATACTCCTGTTCCCCCGTGACGGAACATTTGTCAACAAAACGATATAATTTGCCCGAATTGAGGCTCCGCTGTAAATACCCTCTGTGTTTTCCTCCCCCCACGACTCAAGGAGCGGTACATACGTTCCTGAGAAACTTCTTAGCATCAGAATACCTCACAAACGCGCTTGCGTTGTCGGTATCCTCGTCACTTGACGTAGTACTCTCGTTTTCTTTGACCTCCGTTTGTCGTTCCACGTGCATTCAGGCCTCAGTCGCCTCCAGTTGCTCCTCACAATGTCACCACGGCTCTGCTTGCTGCAGAAAAAGGAGATGCGCTGCGGGGTGCAACCCGCCGGTTTTCTGAATGCCGAGTTCGCCATTTGCCGTTTGCTGGTGCTGTTCATCTTTTTCGGGGCAAGGATGCCATTTACAGCCCAATATCCCCAGATTTTTCGAGGCGTCTTTCATCCTCCACAGCGGTAGAAGTTGCTGCCTTTCCCTCTTTCATGAGTAAATACCCCATCACCTCGGAGTATTGCACCTTTCAACCCTTAGTTTCCTCTCCCCGGTTTAGCCAGCTGAGCTTTTCCTGTATTCAGGGGAACAGGGGGACAGACAGCCCTGCGATGGGCCATTGATACAGAAGCTCTGTGTCCACCGTCAGACTTCCGTTCGCCAATGAGTGATACTTTCAGGTGCAGCACTTAGTAGGTGTAGGTATTTATTTCTGTCTACTTTTCGCGAATTCTGTCACAGCCTGTTCCCCTGACGAATTAGCAGTGGATATACACCGCAGCCCATCTCGGGAAATTTCCCCACACCGGAGGTGCTATGAAAAAGTTGTAGCTTTGCTTAGATATAGTCACCATTGTCTTGCGCCCCCGCTACTAAGGAAGATGCCAGTACCTAATGTAGCTCTTTATGCACTGCTAATGGTGAAAGTGCAACGCCAGAGGAGCAAGGAACTCCTTCCCCTTTCCCCCTTTATTTCAACCTTTGTCACATCTGGACGACCGAGAAAAACGAATGCATTTTTCATGAACTTTTTTCGCTAGAAAGACATTTTCAACCAGACGGGATGCATACACTCTGCTTGATACACTATGCTGACCAATAGAGAACGCGAAGGGGGATGAACTTTAACCGGGATATTAAGCAGTATATATATATATATATA
>NW_024015940.1:0-2463 GCF_000499745.2 Eimeria mitis | reverse complement strand
GAAATCGGTGCATGGCGAATATTCGAAGGAGCAGGTGTTGCCTACAGTCTGACTGCGCAGGTGAGGTGCTACGGATTTGAGATGAGCGGCGGGCATAGGGCGAACCGAAATTGGCACCCCTGTTGCGATGTTACTGCTAGGTGCGCCAATAATTGAAGAAGGTATTCGCGCAGTTTCGTCTCTCGTGGAATAGTACGTTTGCAGCTAGCTTGTTAGGGGGCACTTCGCCGACGCATTAAGCTGAATCGTCCTTTCGGTCCATTCGGATGCGGATTAACGTGAAGGAGTACCAATCTAACGGTTTCCAGTGTTCGGAGGGTTTGCTTGTTGCGCAGGGTTGAGGCGCTTGTCCGACGTTGTGCAGGGTTATTTCGCCATGATGCTGGTCGCTTCACTCGCACATGCTTCGTGAACAGGAGCTGCCTAGGTGGTGATGAGGCGGAGTCAGAGCTCCTATTTTGCTGCAGCTTTCGGTGCAACGAATACATCATTGTTCTTTATTCATGTCTCCGCTTTCATCACAGGCACAAAACACTGGGGGTGTTATGGATTCTGTTGTCGACACGCTTCCACGATGTCTATTTCCGCTGCACATCCCCTTCGCAGATCAGTAGGAACGAACCGCCGCTTTTTTATTTCGATATTGGTCTTGCGTGCAGCGATTAGGAGGGATGATGCAAGGCGAGGCCTGCGAGCTTGTTGCATAGCATCTTGAATTGCCTACCCGATTACCAGTAGAAAAGCTGGTTTAAAACACCCATGCACAGACAGCGTCTTTGTGGGTTGCCTATTCGCATGGGTTTTCGTCAGCTATGTATGTAGGGGTCTAGGCGAGAGCTGGCGAGGACCGGGATGGGAGCACAAACCATGTTCGTCGGCAGAAGACGTATCCCGGCAGTCCTGCCCCTGTGTTGTGGCCGAAACGGGTCCATGGAGGTGAACCGTGGGTGTTAGGGAAATGGAGAATTTGTGTTGAGGCACGCGCTCTACACGTTTGACGGTATGGGTTATTTCGTACCTTTCCGGATGCGAGATGTATGTAGGCAGAACATGCTTGTAGCATTCGGAGTGCAGGGCCATGAGTATGCTTGGGTACTGAGGAAGCTAAGACTTGGTGGTCGCACTGAACCCGGAGCCAAGGCAAGGCCCATCGGGTAGCGGTCAAATGATTCAGGGGCCAGTTGCCGTGCGTTACTCGACTACCCATGCACTCATCTTGAAGAGCCTTCCGTAAACTATTTGGCGAGAGTGCTCGAACATCCGTGCAGTTCGTGAGCTCTACACGAAATCGGTGCATGGCGAATATTCGAAGGAGCAGGTGTTGCCTACAGTCTGACTGCGCAGGTGAGGTGCTTCGGACTTGAGATGAGCGGCGGGCATAGGGCGAGCCGAAATTGGCACTCCTGTTGCGATGTTACTGCTAGGTGCGCCAATAATTGAAGAAGGTATTCGCGCAGTTTCGTCTCTCGTGGAATAGTACGTTTGCAGCTAGCTTGTTAGGGGGCGCTTCGGCGACGCATTAAGCTGAATCGTCCTTTCGGTCCATTCGGATGCGGACTAACGTGACGGAGTGCCAGTCTAACGGTTTCCAGCATTCCGCGCGTTTGCTTGTTGCGCAGAGTTGATGCGCTTGTCCGACGTTGTGCAGGGTTATTTCGCCATGATGCTGGTCGTTTCACGCGCACATGGTTCGCGAACAGGAACTGCCTAGGTGGTGACGAGCCGGTGCCACAGCTCCTATCTTGCTGCAGCTTTCGGTGCAACGAATACAGCATTCTTCTTTATTCGTGTCTCCGCCTTCATTACAGGCACAAAACACTGGGGGCGTTTTGGATTTTGCGGTCAATGAGATTGCGCGACGTTTGTTTCCGCTGCATGCCCGCGTCACACTTCTCTAGCATTTCCCAGGCATACGAGAGGTGTGTCGGAATTTGTGCCACGTTCCGCGTTGCTGAGACCGGATGCTCGACAGAAGGTGAGCTTCCGCTTGCAGTGTAACAAAGCAAGATCGCTAGATCACGGTAGACCCACAACCACAGCAGGCGGCCAACGACCAGACGGAACTTTTGCGTACTGGATACAGTATGCGGAAGTTCCGTTAACAACTGGGTACAGTTGTTTCGTTTATCTTCAACATGACTAGTTACGTCTGGTCTTTGGGTCCGTCTTGCACGTGTCGTATTGCTTGGTTTGTGCGGTGACATTTGTGGAGTAGCTTTCCAATATCGGTTCATCACTTTTGCGGTGCACATTGGGTTGAGCAAAGACTTTCTCGGAACGAATTTGCGTGCGTTGCGCACATTCAACTCAATGCCGCATTTTAGTGGAGCAGTACGCGTTGCGAAGGTGCGTTTGCACCCATACGTCCCTGAGGAAGGTCAGGCGTGAAGACGGTGGATGCATCGCGAGTTGCTTGATCGTGTGGTTGTTTTTTTCTTAGCGCGCTGTCGATGGTTTTGCAGG
>NW_024015939.1:0-2465 GCF_000499745.2 Eimeria mitis | reverse complement strand
TACGTTTGAATGCATCATGCATCGCACATAAATGCTGGCCTAAGCTGCGCACGGAAAACGCCGTCGCATACGCAGGACAGTTGAGGCCTCGCATGACGCGCCTGGCGCCATCGTTCGGACTCCAAAAGGCAACATCATCTCCCAAAATATCAACAGTGCAGTTACACGTTCCGGGAAGCATGAATTCAGTTCGCACGAGGTCACTGATGCACCTATCACCAATCATATCAAAGCAACGCATGATGTGGACAACTTCGGGCGCGGAGTATAACGCACTCCCTGTTAGCTCAGAGAGTAACTAATATATCGGGGTCAGCCATGACCAATAGTACATTTGAATGCATTTTACTTTATAGAGACATACACGCCTAGGCGCCGCGCAGGAAAAACCGTGGCATACCCAGGATAGTAAAGGCCTGGCATGACGCGGCCCCCGCCAGCTTTTGGATTCGAGAAGGTAACGTCATCTCACAAAATAAAAAAAAGAGCACTTACACGTTGTGGGGAGCATGTTTCCAGTATGCATTAGGAACCTGGCGCATCTGCCAGCAATAAAGCCAATGCGACGCATTATGTGAACAACGCCGGGCGCGGCGTACAAAGCAGCCCCTGTTCTCTCACCGAATAGCTGTAGTGGCTACCACCTGCTCTACGGAGAAAGCCGCCATATTAAACGGGCGGGAGAAAATCTGACCAAATTGCACTTCATAACTTTCTCAAATGCAGCCAGGGGTCTGGACAACATTTCACCGGCCACAGGCCTCTGCCAAGACTTCTGCAGAAATGGCCCTGAAGACGCCGTACCCTTCATCAGATCCCTTCTCAAATATTGTCATGCGGGGTTTACAATGATTGCTGAAAAAAAGCATCCGAACGCACAGCAGTAAGCGTTCAGGCTGACGCCTTTGTCTGCGCTCGAAGCCAAAGCGAGATGGCTTTTCCGCATAGCCATCTGCAGGTCAATGCAAGCGCCCACGTCCCATGATTTAAGTTCCGTGTAACCTCCATCAGACCCACCACTGCACGATGCACCCTACAACAAGCCAAAGCGTGACAACATTCGGTCACAGCACAATGAAAAAAGCTGTTGCACAGGCCATGCAAGCTACGCAACACACATCGGATTGCAGCCCCCTTTCACCGCAGAAGCAAGCTTACACTGGCTACTAACGATGCTGGAGAGGTGCATAATGACTGTTCAGATTCTCTAGCCACACGGCACGCACTCCCTGCAGTGTTCAGAGGTTGCCACGATGCTTTGCCCCTGGCCCGCAAACCCAACAATGCATCCAGATGCGAAGCGCCATCCAGTACAATGCGCTAACTGCCAAACAAACAAGCATTCAGCGTACGACTGGTCGTTAAATATTGCATTATAAATGCACGAAGTGACCAGCAGAGCATTCGCCTCCCGACACTACCGGAGCTTCACAGGGGACGCGTAACCTATCCGTGCATCAACCATCGAATGCTGCACACCTCTGAAACACGCAAAAACTAAAACCAGACTACCAGTGGAAGCGGACCCTCGCGCGCTTAGCAACCGCAATTCTCAGCAAAATGCGCACGGCCTGCAAGTCAAACAAGTGGCCACGTCAGCATTACCATTGTATGCAGGTAACCAACGGTTGGCGGTTGTTTCCAAGCGTCAACGGCCAGAACTGAGGCGCCGACAAGGCGAAATCAGGGCTTGCGATTCCGCCATCCGTTAACGTGTTCCCGGAAGGCAGAGAGGTGAAGTGCGGCCATGCTGACACAGCAAGCTGTCTCCTGTTCAGTAGATTAGACATATCAACGCACCTGAAACTCGTATCCGCCCCTTTAGATCATTGCCCTCCCTGTTAGAACAGTGCCTGGATGTGAACGCTTGACACATTTCACCCCATAGAGATGTCAGCGTTAAACAGCAGTTTTACACGGGACCCTCGCCAAATGCCGAATGACGTTCCAGGAACTGATTGAGCACTGCACTGCATCTTGCGCTACCGAAACCGACGCAGAGTGCACTGCATCATCCGCCAGCCTCTACAAGCACCCAAGCTCACTGTGGACGCCTGCAAACACACAAGGAAGCGCTGGACACTTGCGTGTGGCTGCCAAGACGTCCAACGTACAACCTGCAAATGAAATGCTCCAGAGCGCCAAGACAGGCGATGGTGTGCTCCTTGACAGTGCCAGCAGGGGCAATATGGGTATGCCTGGACTGCCGATTCGTTTCATGGCGTCTAAGGCCGGCGGGACATGCGCTTCGGGCGGTACACGGTGCCTAATATATTCGGGAAGCTCATGCAAAGCTTCAGCAATATTCTGCGCTCCACGGCGAATACCCTGAGAACGCGAATATATCGGTGCCCCACAGGACTAGGACTACGTTTAAATGCATTTCACCACATATATCAATGCAGGCGTAGGCGACGCCAAGAAAAAGCAGTGACATCTGCAGGGTAGTTTGGCTCCAGCACATA
>NW_024015938.1:0-2466 GCF_000499745.2 Eimeria mitis | reverse complement strand
GCATACGAGTTTAAGCGGTTTGAGGCACCGCGCGCTGAGTCTGCCGAATTTTGCACCACTGCGGCACAGCATAGACGGACTATCCAACCAGCAGCGATGGACCGGAGGATATGCAACGCATTAAAAAATCTATCCAACAACTGCATCAAAGTAAGGAATGCAGTAGTACATCATCCTTGCAGCAATCAGGCAAATGCACTCCCTGAGAGCTGATCATAGGTGTATCGAAATACGTCGTCATGAATTCGCGCACCGTGGCCGTCAGCGTAAAGTAGTGCTAGTTTCTACGTGCCGTACCCCTGCGATGCGCTATAGTGCGTGAAGCGCTACTTCTAGCAGGAACGACGCCTTGACACGGCGGCCGCGCGCTTCTGTGCACTAGCACTCAGTTGCAATCTATTCATCGACCAGCACGCACATCCTGTTTGAAGTGGCAAGCTGGAAGCATATATGACTCTATTATGATCTACGCAGTGGTGTATGGAACACGGAACATAACTTGCAAGGTTGGCTGACCTAACGGCAGCAACAAGTGGAAGAATCCGCATACGAAACATACGACTCATGGATTGCGCACTTCGCGCATTGTTAAGGGCCTGAATCACGCGTTGCCCCCCTCCAAATGTGCCGAAGACCCGGCTGCAGGTGCACGCATATCCCCTAGAAAAATCCCACAAAACTCCCGCGACGTTCGGAGACCCAAAGTCGGCAGAAAGGTGCAGGGCTGCTTCCTTNAAAAATCCCACAAAACTCCCGCGACGTTCGGAGACCCAAAGTCGGCAGAAAGGTGCAGGGCTGCTTCCTTTGAAGCACACACAAG
This sequence comes from Eimeria mitis, assembly GCF_000499745.2. Classification (NCBI taxonomy): domain Eukaryota; phylum Apicomplexa; class Conoidasida; order Eucoccidiorida; family Eimeriidae; genus Eimeria; species Eimeria mitis. Next base: position 1,646 of record NW_024015938.1, on the reverse strand, counting down.
TTACACATCTTCACGGATTTAGGAACGTATCACACTTTCATGTTCTGCTACGTGCGCCTGCTGCTGAGGGAAACCCGAACCAAACACTTGACTTCACAGCGGTGACGCTTCTGTAAGCCGGTGTCCTCAGAGAAGGGCATTTTGCCTCGACAAGCGACACACCATTCCGCTAACGCAAACTGCTAGCAGATGTCCAACTCATATCATTCTACAGCTGCAGCTAGACGCACGCGCTTCAACGTAAAACTCACTCTTCAAGCCTAACGCACGTTGCCCGCTTATTTGCGTCTAGCCGTGCAAAGCCAATGTCAGCAAATAGTACCAGGCTGCGTGTCCTGTGCCCAACGGAATGATGATGACCGCCTCCTCACCCGGAGGTCGTAAACCTACACAAGCCAAGACATGGCGCAAACCCTAGCCAGCCACAGCGAAGCACGCACAACACAGCGTTCCCTACAGGCAAAGGCACGAATGGCCATCCAGCCGATACAGCTCCTAGATGCCGAACCATTCGACGCTGCACATTTGAAAACAAGCAAAACGAAGCAGTGCAATCCCTTATCGGTAGCGGGTGTAATGCGGAACCGCCGCTATGCACTTGCGGATGGCGCTGCGCACCTTCAGAAGTCAAAGAGTCAGCCTTGATCCGTTGCGCGATAACGTACAAAGTGGAACGGCGCATAGCGCTACCAGGCGAAGCTCCCCCGGCTGGTTGTGCCATGCGTCGCTCCTGCAACTGAACGGCTAGGTGGCAACGGAAACTAGCGGATCGACAGCTCTGCCGTCAAAGTCCAAAAGCCATATCGATCGCCAACTACTAACGACTTAGTTCCTTTACAAAGGAGGCCTTTCTGCACACATGACCGCAGTGGCAACGAATGAACGTAGTGTTGAGCTGTACTATCATGCCGTGAGCCACAGTCGTATCGCCATGCCATATCTTCGATGATGCAGCTTCACGTCTGCGTACGTCCTGCATTGTGCTCAATCCTAAACTACTAGGCCTGCTGCGGTAGGCTCGCGCTCCGTGCGATGAGCTGCGACGTTCCAAAGGACATGAAGCCTAATGAGTAGACGCGAGATCGCGTCTTCCTACAGTGACCCCAACACCGCAGTGCATAGTCACCCCAACGCCGCAGTACATCCCCTCTGCAGCACCAGAAGGTGTGATGCAATTCCTGCGGTGACGCAAAACTAAAATGAAGCCACTTATCCAGCTCGCCTGGATCGCTTGCAAATATTCGACGCACTCATGAATCAACTGCAGCGAAAAACACCACCTTCCCAATGCACATGAACTGGCTAGAACGCGGTCCGACTCAACTTGTCTGCAAGGGTATCACACACAGCTACGCTGTTTAGCATATTATTATATCGACTATACCTGATTCCCATCCGCGATTTGTGAAGACGGTAGACACACTCCAATTTGATCTGTGGAGCCTGAGCGCCTGGATGAGCAAGCTTCAGCCACCTAGCCCATACATCGTTAACAACTACCAAGACGAAAGCAGTTATCCTATACCAAGGTATGCCCTAACCACCTTCCCCGACCGCGCAGGCCTATTGCTGGAATATGTCACGGTTCCAAGAGGTTCTGGCCGTCCAGCGTTGAGTGCGGCGGGGTCAAACCCCATGGATTGGTG
>NW_024015937.1:0-2467 GCF_000499745.2 Eimeria mitis | reverse complement strand
CACTTCACTGAGATTGCGTCTTTATACAAGACAGAGACTGTCTCAAGCAAGCACATTTCTTTGCCGAAACACCCTGCGCAGTACATGCCAAAGCCGCTGACAGTTACAGCAAAAAGCGCTTCTGGTTGTCCTCGCGCTGTAACTCCACACATATGCACGCATGCACATAGACATTGATTTCGGGCGTCATACAGCCTGAATGGCAACATAATCAGTACGTACGTTCGCCGAGAATAAAAACGCGAGTCGCGTGGTGCAGATTTGCAGCGAACTCTTCGGGTTGCTTTATGGTGTGCACAATCGCAATTCAGGTATATTATTGCTCGCATACTCTCTGGCCAGAACAGCAAGAAACCAAAACGTCAAAACAGCCTTTGCCACACCACACTCGCCAATTAGCACATGCCCACCGCGACATCCGCACATGCACGTCAATTAGCGCTACACAAAATGCTGAGAATATGCTCACTAGCAGACATACGCGATTTTAACCGCGATGTATGACCCAAACACAAACCTTATGCTAACTGCAGAATGATGCACGTTAATACACACGAAAACCGTCCTTGTTCTTGCGAAATCGCCTCTCCTGAGAAGACCACCGATAACGGAAAATGTCCATGGCCTACACGGTATACAACGGGCGACAACAAAGCTGCAGCATTCGAGCCGGTCGTCCCCAACGGTCACCGAATGGTTCTACGAACACCCTGCTGCGAGATGGAGAGCGCAAACAAATGTCGGACACACACTCATACGTTGCGCCTACTCCGGACACAANTCTCGGACGAGGCGATACCTTCCCTAGTCCCGTTCTACCCAGAACAAATATCGCCACACACACAAGAGCTTGCCATCCACACTGCTGAATGGTTGACACCTGTCGCTGCGTAGCCGCTGTTGCCTCCTACTGCGGAGCACGCTGCACATGTATTGCCTCACCAATGTACTAAATTCGTCTGTAGTGTCCGACTGTGTCTCCAAAACCGCACCTCGCACCGCCGACGCACCGCGCCCCAGCCGAACAGCACAGTCAAATCAAAACACACTCCCAGTCCTCGCAGCGCAGTTCCATATATGTACACGCACGCACATACGCGTCTACGCCTGCCTTCGTACTCGCTGCATTTTATCAGTATGGATACCAGCGGGGAGCGAACGAACTTGATTCGCACTCTTCGAGCTTGCTGTCAAGTGTTACAGTTGCTCACCGTTCGACATCGGAGCGAACCTGGCGGACTATAACGCGCATACTTCCTGGGCAAAATAGGAATCGATTGCAACCCCAAAAGGCTTGTCTCCCGGCTGCAGCAGACGAGCACACATGACTTGCTTAGCCCCAAGATGCATACACTTGCAAGTCCCCTGGCTAGCCAGCCATATCCTGGCCGACCTGCTACCGGCAGACGGAGCCGATTTCAACCAGGTCAAGCGAACCGAGCCCAAATGTAGTGGCAACTTGAAAATGATGCAGGTGGCGGCATGGGAATCCGTCCTAGAATTGCTCCTTGTTGGGAAATCCGCGATGATAGGAAACTTCCAAAAGGCACAGCCGGCACCACATGCAAGCAGACCAACCGCTGTTCGCCTCAGCCCAGTATGTTGGAGTGCTCCGGACAGTTTTCTGCGGGATNAATGATGCATTCATAACTTGCACTTCGTCCGGACACAAGACAGACTGACGACTCTCGCCAAACCAAAAGCATCAGCCTGCACGACGAGTATCTCTTTCTTCGCGCTACGCAAAATCACACAATCGGCTATGGGTTACGCGGTCTTTCCGTGCACGCACCATGACCACTTGCACAGTTTGTGTTGGCCACGCTCCCGGCGGCTTCGCGACCATCGCTAGCCCCGTTTTCTCCTGAACTCCTACCATCATACTCAGCTTAGCGAACCACCCACACTTCTGCATGGCTCACGTGAGTCGCCACGCAGTTGTTTTTGCCTCTTGCCACGCATTTTTCTGCATACCGTTTGCCTCGTCACTTCACCGAGATTGCTTCTTTAAACAAAACAGAGTCTGTCTCAGAAAACGCCTCTGGGCTGAACCAGCCTGTGCGTAGGTACCAACGAGTATGATGCCTGTTAGAGAAAAATCCGGATGGGCTTCTTCTCCTGCTGTAACTCCGTTCGCACCCGTGCGCATCCGTTTTCACTAATGGAAGAGGTACACAACCTGAAACGTAATAGTGTCCATTGATTCGCCGAATATTTAAACGAGACTCGCGCGCTCTATATTTGCAGCGAACGGTTCGGGTTGCTTTATGGTGCGCACAATCGCAATTCAGGTATATTATTGCTCGCATACTTTCTGGCCAGAACAGCAAGAAACCAAAACGTCAAAACAGCCTTTGCCACACCACACTCGCCAACTAGCACATGCACAACGCAAAGCAGAGCGACACCCGCACATGCACGTCAATTAGCGCTACACAAAATGCTGAGAATATGCTCACTAGCAGAC
>NW_024015936.1:0-2468 GCF_000499745.2 Eimeria mitis | reverse complement strand
TATATATATATATATGTACATATATATTTGTGTGTGCATTTGCCTCTATCGAAATTTGAGGATATTAAAACAGACTCCTACACGCATACCTTCACCAGTATGCACATATCTCTACACATATTTATAACTATCTGTCTTTATAAATATATATATTTATATATATATATATATATATTTATATATATATTTATATATTTATTTATATATTTATATATGTTTGTGTGTGTGTGTGTGTGTGTGTTGGGCCGTCGGCAGCGGTGGGTGCCCGTGCGCGCCGCCGACGAGCGGCGGCGTGCGTGTGCCTGCCTTCTGCATTTGCAAAAAAATGAAATAAATTAAAATATTTAAAATAAAATTAAAATATTTAAAATAAAAAGAAAAAGAAAAGGAAAAAGGAGACAGAGAAAGAGGGGGGAGGGCGGGCCGGCGGCGGGCCTCACCACCGCCGCTCATGATCGTCATCAGCACGAGCTGCCTGTACACCTGAGCAGCCTGCAGCATTTGTGTGTTTTTTTTGGTCGTTTTTGAATTTTTTTTGGATATTTCTGCATAATTTAAAGATATAAATTGAATTAAAACATAATTTCAGGTTTTTGTTGCAGTTTAAACCGCCAAATTACACCCATCAGCCAATGGTCCGGTGGCCTTGGCGGCTAGACAGACCGGCGGTCGGCGGCGGTGCTGGGGTGTATAGGCAGCTCGTTATACATATTTTCGGGTGTATAGGCAGCATCTAGCTGTTGAAATAGAATATTTTTATAAATTAAATTGTAAAAAAAAGGTTTTTAAGCGTATAAAAAGGCAAATAAAAAGAAGAGACATCCAGTGCAGCACCGGCACCAGCAGCAGCAGCAGCAGCAGCAGCAGCAACTGCAGCAGCAGCAGCAGCAGCAGCAACGGTGAGGCATCACCCCTGTGCTGGCTATCGAGTAGACAGCCAAAGGGTCCGTTGCAGCTGTTTGTGGTTGTTGTTTGTTCTCAACACTTTAGTTTTTTTCTCTCTTTTTGTATAATTTATACATTAAAACTTTTGTTTCTTTTTCTTTTCTTTTTCTTTTCTGTTTCTTTTTCTTTATATCTCTATATACACCCATCACCAAGATGACGATGAGACGCAGAGATACAAGGACTTTCTTCCTAGCTGTGGCTAGCAGCATTGTTGCTGCTGCTTGGATAGATACTGTATCTTCTTTCTCTCCCTCTGCTGCATCTTTGTCTCTCTCTCCGGATAGTATAAACAATCAATATTCTGCTGCTGCATACGACGATGAGTCTAACCAAGAGCTTTCTTTTCTCGCTAACAACGCCGATGAAGCAGCAGAAGATATCTCCTTTGTGGAGGCAGCAGCAGGAGGGGGACCGGGCGAAGGTGACCCCAGCAGCAGCAGCAGCAGCAGCAGCAGCAGCAGCAGCAGCAGCAGCAGCGGGGAATCTGGCGATGAACAAGAAGAACCACAACCACCTGCACCCAGGAGACCAGCAGCAGGCCAGAAACGAACCCTAGAAGCAAGAGAAAGATATCTAGCTGCTGCAGCAGCAGCAGGAGAGGGCCCATCAGCAGCTAAGCAACGCCGCACAGCAGCAGCAGCAGCAGCAGAACCATCAGCAGCAGGACCATCAGGAGCAGCACCAAGAAGGTGGGACCTCCCCCGTACAGGTGCAACAGCAGCACTAAGACAACAAGCAGAAGAGAGAGAAAGAAGAGTAAGAGAAGAAGCACAAGGCCTCAATGTACCCAGACACGAGGGGAGAGCAGCAGCAGTAAGAGAAAGAATAGGAGCCCTCGTAAGAGAAGGAAATAAACTAACAGAGAAAGAAAGGAGACAAAGGATGCTTAAAGAGTATATGGAGCTGCCGAGTGTACAAGAGAAAAGGAGACAGTTAGATAGAGAAGCGGAACGCAGAAGAGTGTAAAGTGCTGCAGCAGCAACAGCAGCAGCAGCAGCAGCAGCAACAGCAGCAGCAGCAGCAGATTGGGGAGAGACAGCTTTTTTAGAGCTCTTTTGCTGCTTGCTGCCGATACATAAAAAAAAACAATATATTCTATATAAAGATAAACACATGCATGCATGTGTTTATCTTTATATATAAATGCATGCATGCATGCATGCATGCATGCATGCATGCGTGCGTGTGTTTATCTTTATATAAATGCATGCATGCATTTATTTTAATATAAATGCATGCATGCAGCTATATTCACATGCATGCACGTGCATGCACATGCATGCATGCACATGCATGCATGCATGCATGCATGCATGCATGCATGTATGGATTTAAATGAATTGTTTATTTATTTTAATTAATTATTTATTTATTTAAGTTGAGAAAAACGGAAAAACGAAAATATGCTGAGACAAATAAAATTATATTTAGGAGGCATAGACTATTATACAGCTAGCTAGCTAGATAGATAGATAGCTAGATAGATAGATAGATAGATAGATAGATAGATAGATAGATAG
>NW_024015934.1:0-2471 GCF_000499745.2 Eimeria mitis | reverse complement strand
CATGCATGCATTGATACCCACCTGATGTCTCGCCGCCCTGCAAGACGAGGCAAAGCGGAGGGCTGCTCAACGCGCTGACAATTTGCGTCTGCGGGTTCGTCTGCCACAACTCCTGAAAAAAAAAAGTTTAGGGTTTAGGGTTTAGGGTTTAGGGTTTAGGGTTTAGGGTTTAGGGTTTATTCTTACGCGTCCATCTCCTACGGCGATTGCGTCTTCACATGAGCTGAGTATAACTGGCGTTCCTTCTTTGTTGATGTTTCCTCCTTCTGCCTGCAGCAGCAGCAGCAGATGTATGGTTTGTGTTGTTGTCCTGCAGCAGCAACCAAAAGAAAGAGAGAAGCAGCTCTTACCTGGAGACACATCTCTCCTGAGGGGCTCGAAACCCCAGCAACAATCATAAAGAGAGGCTGACCCGCGCCGAGAGGAGTAATCTGGTTGATACCGAAGAACTGATTCAGCGGCTTTCTCATCGTCACCACGATCACGCGGCATTCCTGCGGCGTGGTGAAGGTGATGATCTCCTCGAACGAAGCTGATGCAGAGTTTAGTTCAGTTCAGTTCANCTGATGTAGAAAACAAACAAATTCAACTTTCATATGCAACGCACCACCTGTGCCAGCTGTAGGCCGCCAAGGAACAACCACAAAGAAATTCTGCCCGTCAGCAGACGTAGATACTTGCACTTCCTGCAGCCCAAGAACTTCGTTCAGAAGAGATATAATACAGAAACGAAACGAACACAACAGCTACCTGGGGTGCATACTCCCAGCGAATGCGAATGCCTTTGACTCTCCCAGGTGTATCGAGAGTTCCGCTCCACGCCACTGATGAATTCATCATTGTCGTTTGCAATGCATGCAATGTATTCACAGTCAATGGCGGCGCTTTCTCATTCACCTTGCTCGTCTGATGCGTGATCCCCAGCGCTCGACCAGTAACCAGATCCCGGCTGAAGTGCATGGGAAGCCTCGAAGCCAGCTCCATAAGAAGACGTGGCAGAAGCCTCATTGAATGAGTAGAAATCCGCGGATGTTTCCTGACCGCTGCATATATACGCCAGCGATACCGTCACTGACACGGCCAGTGAGAGTGCGCTGCGCGCAGTCAGCTGCATCGTGAAAAAGAACACGAAACTGACCCAAATAATAAATAAAGAAAACAATATGGTGCAGCCCCCTACTTGGGAGGAAACTCGGCCGAAACCTCCACGGAAAGCGGCAAGTTGAATTCGCATTATTTCGTTGCTGTACATACACCTGAGCTATCGGCAAGCTGAAGCCGATCACCGTGCAAAAACGGAAACTTGCACGATTCAGCATCCTCGTTGATTGGCTCTTCTTTTTAATATTATCCCCAGCTATATTTGTGGTCTACGAATGAAAATATACAACTGATCTATCACTACTGGTCGTGCGTGTCAGTGCAGTGACTCTGCACGAAAACAGAGCCGGGTCCGTCCTTCACTCGGCGCCTCGTGATCTGTTTGAACTTCTCAGAAAACTGACGAAGCCATTGATTAAAATAATCGTCTTAAACAAAAAAAAAGACGGCGTGCCTCTCCCCAGCATCGGCAGAACGTGAAAAGATGAGGGGGATGGCCGACCACTAAAGTGGAGTATCTCATTGAAACGAGTTTGCGAGAAGAGCCAAAAGAGCTCTTGAGGTTTTCAGCCCCATAAACCCTCAAAACTTTTCGGGTTTATGAGGGTTTGTTGCTTACAGCTGCCACAGCCAACGCAGCCGGCGAGCGGTGCATGCAGCATGCAGTCGCCGTGGAGTTGTACGGAGTGTATCCGGAGCACACAGCAGTTGCGGTGACACTACAGAATGCCGCCGTCATCTCCTTCGTCCATGTGATCGTCGACCTCCTCGTCGGCGTAGTAATTGTGGGCGTAGTCTTCGCCCCCGAAGTCGTCATCTTCCGCTCCAAATAATTCTTCTGCAAAAGAAAACACGGCAGAGGCAAAGAGAAGAACTCGTACACAAGACAGCACAAGCGCAGCAGCAGCAGCAGCAGCAGCAGCAGCAACAGCAGCAGCAGCAGCAGCAGGAGTAGGAGTATCGGTATGATTGTATTCACCTTCTGCATTTGGATCGTTTTGCGGGTGTTGTGTTTTATCTTCATTAGCTTTATTTTCATCTTCTTTTTGTTCCATTTCTTTGAGTTTGTGTCTTTTGCTGTCTGCTGCAGCTCTGTTGATTGGCCGCGGTACCCGCACGAAGCGGCTCTGCAGCAGCTCGCTAGGAAAGAAGGTGGGGCCACAGTAAGAGACGATAGCTTCTTTCTGTGCTTCATAGTCAAACGCACAAACTTCTGTTGCTATTGAATAATTTCTACCCTCTAGCTTGCTGCGACGCTCAGGTATACAACACTCAGCTGTGCGCCAGTGGTTCGTCAGCAGACGGTAAGCTAGCACTGCAGCAGCAGAACTCTCATCTAGCTCTGCTGCTCTCTCTATATCTGGATTGGG
>NW_024015933.1:0-2471 GCF_000499745.2 Eimeria mitis | reverse complement strand
CTACGATTTGGTTTACTAACTTTTAAATTTTGAACATTGTTACAAATCTTCGTCTCATTTTTGTCCACTAGGTATCTACAGCGATGCATTGTAGTGCCAATGCACTACACCTCCCCTCATACTCCAGCCGTCCTGGAAACAATGGTACAGGGGCGTCGGGCTGATGATGCGGGGAAAACGCAACATATTCCGCCATGTTGGAGCACATATGGCTACAATTTGCAAGTCCTGTTAAGGGGCAAACCCACAAGCGTGCCTACCAACGCCCTTTGTCGATGCTTTCTCGCTAATACTGTGCACAATGATCAACAACTTCCATCGCCCTCAGTGGTCATCCCGTCGTATCGCGCTACTTCACATCGTCGCCACGAGGCCAAGCGCTACTGCAGCAAGGCTGAGAAGACCGGGTAAGAGAGCCGAAGCGGAATTTTCAATGGCGTTGACGATTCGGCCCCACTGCTCCTCTCTGCAAAACTCACACGGGCAAAGAAAAGCAGGGCCGTGCAAGGTCTGCCTGAACAAACAGAGGGGGTGTGATGCTGAATTCAAGGAGCTCACGTGAATGGAGCAGTTCCATTTTTCGCTGGAAGAACGTCAGGCGTCGTCATGCAAATCAAAGCAGAGCCTTCTTTTGTCTCTGTTTCAACTTCTTGATCGGCCTGTCTCTCTGGGGTAGTAGTAGATGTCTTGGTTGTTTTAGTGCAGGTGACGATTCGGCAGTCGGCAGTGGCATCATCTGAAGGGTTGTACATGGCAACGAGAGAGACATTGTCCTGGTTGGAGTACACTGTATCTCCATCCTTTCTCGATGGAGGCATTCCACTGAAGTTGCTGTAGGCTTTCTTCCAGTGATCCACTACGGCGGTGCAGTTCGGGGCACCAGCATCATCGACAGCATGGTATGCGTATGTGCCGCTCCCGAAGGTGTTAGAAACTTCATCAGCTCTCCCTTCTCCTGCTTCCTCCTGAAGGCACCAAGAGCGCAAGGGTCTGCCGTAATGATCTTAAGACCGCGCAACCCGTATGGAAGCACGGGCAGCGAAGCAAACAACTTACTTTAATCAAGGCTGCGCAAACGGGCTTCCAGACCCATTCGTTATACTTATCGGCATCTGGCTTTTCTTTGTCAGGCAGTCTTTTGTCCTTCGTCCCCGCTTGAGGTATTACGAAATCATTGAAGCCGGCTTTCTTACGAGCAGCGTTGATCTCGGAGAGGCATGTGCCATCTTCTCCTGCATGGAGAGGAACAAAACAGTCCTATAACAAGCTCCCTGACTTGCTTAGTAAACATGTGCTGAAACAGTAAAATTTACACTGACCACTGGTCAAGTCGACGGTACTGGCTTGCTGTAGGGTGTGTACAACGAAGGCAGCACTTCAAGCATTGAACCTCTCCCACAGCCAGCCAGCGTACCCAGTTTGACAGCATATGTTATCGTTTTTGTTACTTCTGGCTCTTCAGGGTCACCCGCATCGCTCCCATCAACTTTATAAAAGAAGAGGAGAAAGGCACTGACGACAGTGCAGAGTCGGAGAGCCAGCATTGTCGCCCTAGGTCAGCTACGCACTTGAAAAAAATTTGTTTCGTCTTTCCACCACAAAAAAAATCTGAATTATTTATGAAGAAGGGATGCTCGGCAGAGTGAAGTGTAACGGCAGCTTGATTAGTTTTTATTGGCTCAGACGGGTGCACGGGCGGGCGGCGTGCGTGTTTCTGTCTTGTCTCTTGCCGGGCAGGCCAGGAGCTCAACGGGGTTTGTATCTTGTTCATCGTCGCAAGCAATGGCAGTAGAAATTTAATTCGTTTTATTTTTTTTTTTACGTAATTACTTTGTGGTTGGTGGGGCAAGGCGATGTGCAACGTAGCTTGAGGCAAACACTGTCGTAACAGATGCCTATGCTGAGTACAGAGCCTTTGCCTTCAAGCCGTGTCTGCGTGCCGGTAGCCCGAGCATCAACTCAACGAGCAACGGCTAAATATTTATACTGCAGCCTCCATGCATTGATTGACAGAGACAAGGGAAAGATAAGAAAGCCAGCAACACAACACGTGCCGAGCAGTGCATATGACTCGAGCTTAGGTTACCGAGCTAGAGCTAACGCAGGCTTTCATCGCAGCTGATGCTGCAAACTCAGTCCTCTAGCTCGGCCTATGCCGCAACAGATTCAAAACGCTTAGAATAGCTAAACTTACGGAGAGCAGCAGCTGCTCTCCCCCCCTACCCCGTGCTTGATGGGCGCAGTCTGGGGCTGATGATGCGGGTAAGCACCAGGTTATATGAAGCGTTGCAGCACGCATTGCTGCAATTGTGTATGTATGTAGGTTAAACCCACATTCACTCATACCCAACCCTCCTGTCGATGCATGCTCACTATACATAATTTCCAAACCCTTCATTGGCCCTCAATCACTTCTTCTTAGTATTGCTCTCTCACAACGCTGCTGCAACGCCAAAGAATGCTGCGGCAAG
>NW_024015932.1:0-2471 GCF_000499745.2 Eimeria mitis | reverse complement strand
TGACTCGAAGTGGGTCGCCCCGTGCGGATGCCATCCCTTTCCGCCCCATTACTACGCCATGAGTTGCGTAGGGTATGGGCGGTTCCCTTATGCTCTCCTGCTCGAAGTCTATCTTCTCTAGTTCCTCGGCCTTTTTCATGCATCTGCAGGGCGAATTGTGCTATCCTGTTTATTGCAAAAGGGGCGAATTGCCCGTTCGGTACGTCCTTCCAGCTTTCCGGGTGCCATGTTTGGTAGCTGCTTTTGGTTACCGCTTCTACACCCCGTCTGGGCCGGTCTAACATTCACAGCCTCAATATCCGTAGGTTCTAAATCTGGGGCGTTTTCAAACTCTCTCTTCCTTTTCAGCTAGGCCCGTGAATTCTTTCCTTTGTGCGGAGCTGCTCCTTCATCTCAGCATGTTCGACAACTCCCCTGCCCGTGACCCATCTTGCTACCGATTACCCCTCTCTGGGGGAGAGCCCTGCCAAGAACCAATTTTAGTACTGCTCTCTGTCTACCGTTGGACTTCTGTTTACCAAGGAGTGATACTTCTCGACGTAGTGTTCTATCGATCAGTTCTACCGGGAATAAACATCCATCGCAGCGCATTACGGAAGGGTTGTATGGGGACGATGCACGCTGCGAAGTCCGAACACTTGGTTAGATGCAGCCGCCATTCTCTTGCATCTCCTTCTAATNGACGATGCACGCTGCGAAGTCCGAACACTTGGTTAGATGCAGCCGCCATTCTCTTGCATCTCCTTCTAATGGGGAAGACGTCAATAGCAATATTCGTTCTTCAGGTGCGTCTTGAAGACTAATGTATAAATCGAGGGAAGGAGGAACTCCTCAACTGCCTCCTCACAGCGGCGCCCGCTATATCTTGTTGATCGGAAGAAGCGGAGGCATTCTTCCTGAGTGGTCGTTGGTGAAAATGCACTTTTCCCACAGAATGGGATGCAGAAGTCGAGCTTGTTGCTGCTAGGGAAGCCTTGCGACCGTGGGTTGCTTCCTGAGCCATGTGAATATTGTTGTCAACATCCATTATGGAAGAGCGAATGGCACGAGTGTTCGGAAACAGCTTTTAGCCTTTTCACTGTTTTTTCATTTACGGCTACAAACTAGACTGCCCTGATGAGCGGGATGGAGACATACCGTGCGGTGCTGCCAGGTGTAACGAGAATCCTCGACCTTATTCGAGGACCGTAGAGATGTAGAATGAAGCCAACAGATTTGAGGTACGAACTTTCTAAAGGCAGCAGAGCTCTTTCCTTCTCTTCAGGTGTCGTAGGCGCAGCGGCTCAGGGCATGTGCTTGAGGGAGAGGAGGCGGCCTCATAGAAGTTACAGCGTGTGTGATGCAGGCGGGTGAGTTTTCTTTGTTGTGTGCCTTATCTCTGTAGACACTTGTTGAGCAATTGTATGTTTCTTGCAGGCAGGCTAATGAGGGAAGGTGAGTGCTCCTGTGCTAACTTCTTGCAGGCAATGTTTCAGGACTATCGCGTGTTGCAACCAAGTCAAAATACCCCAGATAAGAGTTTCCCAGACCATCCCACGTACTCTAATCTCACAAAGCTGCCAGTGTCAGGCGGTCAAAGGGCCTCAAACCGGGGGAGACTAGGCTGCTTGGAGCTAGTACCCCATGGCGAGCCCTTCACTTGACCTTGGTAGGTTGCGTGTGAGCAAATGCAAACGATCTGTAAGTACATGCAAAGGTAAAACGTGCAGCAAAGGAAGCTTCGTTGAAGCTTCCCTGTGCACACGCGAGAGGCTGGATTGCTTCACCAACCGCAGCGAGGTGCACTGCAACCCCACTTCAGGCTGCCTCCTCCCCGCAACACCCAGGCCCTGAGATCAAAGCCCAGGAGGCCTGAAGACAGGGGAAGGATGTCAGCTGCTTTGGGAAAACCCTTGCTTCAAGTCTTAACACACATTGCAGCTCGCTTCTGTCCTTGATTAAGGCCGGAGGGCAAGCGTCACACGAGCTCCGGGGAACCAAGCCCCAGTCGGTGTACGTACAAACATTACAGACTATGAATGAGTTCTTAGTAGGCTCTCAGCATCAAGCATGCACGCAAGCAAATGCGAAAACGGAGACATACTATAAAGAGACAGAGCTACATCAGAGACAAAGCTACACGCAGAACTACGGTCGATGACCGCCACTGCAGACTGTAGAACGGTCCACAAGTTGTCGCCCTCCAGTATGTAGACTCCGTTTTTGCTCAACCTGAGATATTTATGTGATATCTACGTGCCTATTTCATATATTGTCGTTAGACACTAGCCAGCAGACGCCCCCACTGTACAGCGGGCGGCTGGTTACTCTGGCCACCGGAATCACTCCTCCTCATTTCCCGCGGGAGTTGTCGTTGTGAAAGTTTTTATTGATTGCATTTACTTCGTACTGATTTGCTACCAGATACCAAAAGGGTCAAAAGTGAATGAAGGTTGTGTTTCTTGAGTGTCGCCTGCAGCGTACGTGCGATG
>NW_024015931.1:0-2472 GCF_000499745.2 Eimeria mitis | reverse complement strand
GTGGCAACCCTAGACCCTAGAGAAAACCCTAGGCCCTGATGAAGTCGTGCTGGAGACGGGATGTGCTACGGTTGGGGGACACAAGCGCGTCTGATGCTTCTTCTTTTTAACTCTTTGATTGCCCCTCTGTTTTGCTGCTAGCCCCCCAACCATCGTTGTACCATGGTGCGTCTGCGGCTGCCATTATATAAGCTGCAACTGCAGTTGCTGTTAAGGAACAACCCCCGAGAGCGTATGACCCCGCCCCCCTCTAACATGCATGAGTTAACGTTGTATCCAACTGTTAAGCACTTCTTTTTCTCTCGGCAGCCAGCCTACACTAAGGTATAAAGGCATCTAATACCAATTTCAGGCATATCAGTCTGCATCTAAGCAGCATCAGCCCCAGGCAGTTGCACCGCTCAACCCAGGATGTCTGGAGGCTAGGGGAAGTTAAAGCTGCATTTTGTGGATCACATTATCTTAATTATTTTGACTCGGTTCCAGCCCATGGTGGTCATCGTCTTGGACCGAGGACTAGCGCGTTGCAGGACTGTGGTTTCGGTGAAGATGTCTGCCAGTTAATAGTGCTCATGGAGAGCAACGGAAGGAAAACTATGAAACATATTATACAGAAACCGAAAAACATTTGATAGAAGTATTTATTCGAGAGTTGCAGAGGCTACAGCAGCAGCTTCAACTTGCCTAGAGCTGCTGAACACCGGCCAGCCTTCCCGCCTTGCATGCGGCGAAACGAAACGGAAGCCCATGTTTAAATGAGCGAAATGTGAGTTTTCTTTTTCAGCAGAATATGGAAATAGAAAAGAAGAAATGCGGACTCTGAAACATCCATTTATGGCTCCCTTTAAGCAACGAAATAATTGTATCGAAGCCTGCCGCAACGCCCCGAACTTGCATGCAAGTTTATGTACACTTGCGCTGGAGCCTCTGTCCTCATTGGATCCCTTAATATCTTTCGTTTGAAAGATTAGGCGGAATCATAATGGGTTCTGACTCTTTTGTGAAGACGAGAAGGCGATAGCTCGAAGTGGACAGAGCCATCACCGCAAGAGGGAACAGACAGGGAACATGCCGCCCTGGCCACTGGCTACCTAGTTTGTGGATTTCTGAGTTCATTGTTCTTTAGCCTTCATCTCAAGTGTAATTGGGGGCCTCCCCGAGCTGCTGCAGTTCGACAGCGGGGTCTTGGGGTCCCCAGTTCTCTGCTGCAACCCGCTATTGCCGGTTCTCTCGTCCTGCACACAACATGCAATAGGAGGAGGCGGCCTCTGCGTTGTTGCTCCCTCTTGAATAGGGCAGGGTTTGTTTGGTTATTTACCTCCTTCTACATGTGGGTCCCGGCGTACTGAATCTGTACAGACAGCCGAGAGTATTGTTGGTTGTACTGTTTTCATCTTTCGCCTGCCCTCTCTACTTTCTTCCAGCAACAAAATGCCGTCTTCTGATATCAGCCGTTCCTCCGCCCGGCGCAGCGAGTCTACAGCGCATCACCGCCACAGCAGCAGAAGCCCAGACAACAAAAACGTAAGAGAGGCCAGCAACAGCGAAGCCGCGCGTAAAGACAACAGAGACAGAGATAGAGACAGGGATAGAGACAGAGGCAGAGACAGTTACCGCTCCAGCGGATCCAGCCACGGCAAAGATGGCGACAGAAGCAGATACATGAGGAGAGACTCAGACGAGGGAGGGGAGCAACGAGACCGCTCGCAGTCAAACCGGAAGCCGGTCGGCCGCATGCGCGGATGGGGCGACACCGACAGCAGCAGCAGCAGCAGCAGCAGCAGCAGCGGTAGCAGCAGCAGTAGTAGTGGTGCAAGCGGTCGCAGTGGCCGTGTTTCAGAAAGGGAAAGGGAGACCAGAGAAGACAGCCGCCGCATCAGCAGCAGCAACCGGTCGCGCTCGAGAGACAGAAATTCAGAGGGAAGGGCCGCCAGCCGAAGCAATGCAAAGCAACGCAGCAGAAGCAGCAGCAGGCATCGTGAGGATATCAACAGCAGCAGCAGGCATCGTGAAGGTAGCAGCAGCAGCAGACACCGCGAAGATGACCGAAACCGGCCTTCCTCCCGCACCGACAGCCGGCGACCCGACAGCACAAAGGCGCGCCATAGCCCTCCCCGGGGCACTGCGAGTAGCAGCAGCAGCTCGAGAAGCAGCAGCAGCTCCAGCAGCAGCAGCAGCAGCGGCGGCAGCAGCAGCAGCAGCAGCAAGAGCAGCCAAGTCCGGCGCAGCGAGAAGGAGGAGTCGCGGCGTAGGGACTCTCCTGCTGCGAGTCGCCAAAGTGACAGTGGGGCCTCCCGCAAGGACCGTCCTGCGGATGAACCACCTGCTAAGCGGCAGCAGCAGCAGCAGCAGCAGCAGCAGCCGACGGAACGGAAGGATTCTGCTTCTTCTGAGGCCGTAAATGGGGTGGTACCGGCGAAACGCAGCCTTTCACCTTCGCAGAGCAGCAGCAGCAGCAACAGCAGCAGCAGC
>NW_024015930.1:0-2473 GCF_000499745.2 Eimeria mitis | reverse complement strand
GCCCACAGCGCAGTCAACACGTGGCTAAACGCCGTCGGAGCTTGCAGAAACGAAAGCCGAAACCATAGCTTATTGTGACGATTGCGGGTAGCACGAACGAAAGTGGGACTCGTCCAAAATGTGGGACTCGCCCCGCGTGTGCAGTTGGTAATAATGGTGCGCCACACAGTATTTCAAGAAGAGCTGAAATATGTACATGCATAAGCATCATGATGCCTTTTGCTTGTGCGCGTCTAGGGGCCACGGTATGACGCAGCATCTTCTGGGGTTGTGCTTGTGCAGCATTCTGTCCAATGCATGTGCCCTTAGGAAGACACTCACCTGCCGGGTACAAGTGTAGGTACTGTTACTTCTCAGCATGTATGGGTGCCAGCATAAACCTATATGTGTGTGGATTCAGATGTATGGAGATGATATTGCGTTTACCGTTATCGTCATTGCTGTCTATTGGTTCGGAATGTTGTGACGTGGCGAAATGCACTTGTGGGGCAGAATCCGAGATGACGAACAGTCTCATCGGATAGGTATGTTGTGCTTTAGCAGCGTAACACGTGTCCGGAAGAAACAGCTACAAGGCAGTGATCTGCGTCAAGGGTTTAGTAGTTTTGCAGTCGTACCGGCTATGTTTACTGGCGGTCGTTCGCCGGAGAGCGGAAACAGCGAAGGGCGGGCAACGGCTAGCCTTGCGGCCAGCGCACATTGTCAAACGCTTGAGGCGCTTGCGGCGAAAGAGGTAGAACTTGTACAACAAGCGCATGCTTCTGATTTGGCAAGACTAGTCAAGCTGTTCAATTGTCGGAAAAGGTGCAGTTTATGAACGTGTCAGTGATATTCCGTCGAGCTAGCTATTCAGAGCGTTCGCAACAAGCCTCCATCATTATCGGGCTACCCTAATGCAGATCATCTATGTTCGTGTGCATTTTGTGCTATCTTGCTATGTTTTCCCAACTTTGGTGGCCTATCAAAACGACGAGATCCTGTAGATACGCCAATTAGAAGGATCTGCACAGTTCTGCAGATGGCTTCATCTTGTGCATGACTTGCTTGCGCTGTTTGGAATCACCACGAGCTTCCGATAGGAGCGTATGCAGCGCTTGGCAGAGCGCTATGTGGCCGGCATACGTGAGCATCTTGAGTGTTATGCAGTTTGTGTGCGGTCGTCTACGAACACAATGTGGTGAAGCCTTCTTTGCTGAGCCTATCGGGCGTTGTTTGGGCCAGGACGTATGCGCAGTGAAGCAAACGCATCTTCTGGAAGCGGCTGTGGGTGCTGTCACGTTTCAGGCTCTCTGAAGGCAGGTGTGAATGTGTATGTGCATGTGTGTGGACGCCTAGAGTTGCGTTGTGAAACGAAGTGGAAACTGAGTGGATTTGGGCCGTGGTCTTCCTTGGTATCTAAGGGGTCTGGAGGGGCGGGGTATTTCGGCGCCGCGTTATGCATTTGCACGACAGAGCCTTACGCTGAAGCACTACATGTGCAATTCGATGCGTGGTCGGAGGCAGCACCGACTATGCGGTGCTTTGGTTCAAACGTTTTGTAGTTTTGGCAAACCGGCCGGTTATTTTTGGTGATAGTTGTAACGCGGAGCACGCACACAGCGAAAACGCAGATGTTGCCGACAGCAGTGCGAATGGCGATTGCGAGTTGTGTAAATGCATATGGCGCTTGCACAGAAAAAAGAGGAACCTGTAGTTCGTTATGAAGATGCTGGATAGTGCACAAGAAAGCGGGACTCGGAATGCAGGCGGGTATTTCTGGCTTGGCGAAGTTAGTTAACCTGTTTTGTCTTTGGAGCAGGTGTAATGAATGAACGTGCCGCCGGTTTTCGTTCGATTCGGGCATCTCACAGCAGTGTGTCCATTCCACTGCGACATAATTGGCAGACGCAGAGGCAACGCAGGCTCTTGCTTTGCACGCATACGATTTTCTTCGTGAGTATTGAGCACTGTCCAGTATGCTTGCATTTTCGACAACGAACGATTCGACAGGGACGGCCGCTCCAAACGCCTGCATCATTTTGTAGTTGTCATCATGTAGGTATTTTGGGCACGGCACGGCGAAGCGCGTTTGCGAAGGAGACTTTCATATATATATATATATGTATATATATATATATATACATATATAACATATATAACGCAGGACTTAAACGAATTGGCGCGTCAGTAAATATGCAGCCCAATACGTGGTAGGCGGCATCAGCAACTAGAGAGTGACATATGTCAAGCTTTCTGTAGTATTGACAGGCAGCTCGCTAGCGTAATATGGTAGCTGTTCCCCGTAGAACAGAAATAGCGAAGAGCAGGCTGTGGCCGGCTGAGCGAGAAACAAGAACTGTGTAAGTACTCATGCCGCCTGAACAGCAGGGCACGGGATACATAACTCTCTATATAACTGTCCGCCACAACAAAAGGAACTGCGGCTCGGTCCTGGTCTGGCGAGATTAGTCTAGCCGTTTTATCTCTGGGGTAC
>NW_024015929.1:0-2474 GCF_000499745.2 Eimeria mitis | reverse complement strand
TTGTTTTGTCGTCGAACCGACGTGGATCGATTGATGGGAAGTGCCAGGATGGTTTCATATCACTTTGGTGTATAGAAGTCAAAGCACCTGTGATTATTAGGCAACATGTATCATCATTAGTTGAACACAGGAGAAACAGAACGCTTAATCAAAAACTGGTTTTGGGTGCCATCAATCGTATCATCTCTGAATTGAGACGTAGATGTGGCCGTTTGCAAAATTCTGGTCGATGGTGACCGCATTCGACGATATGCGGAATTTCAGTGGTACACGCAGTCGAAGTCGACAAGTAGCAGGATCACCTGGGCATGTAGCAGAAACAGCGTACATATCTTTTAATGCCGTTAATCTTCCAGATGCCTGAGAACTTCAATGCATGCGTCGTCACTTGTATCAATCAAGTGTTGAACTAGCTACGTTTAGCTTTTACCTGGGAGTTGAATACGCCACGAAGGGTCGTTAAGCCGCCCAGAAAAGAGCAAACTATTCGTGGCGAATTCGCGTCGAACGTTTTCAATTGTTCCCCCTGAAGCATCGCATAAGAAAATCCATAGGATAGTCGGAGCTAAGTAGTTCAGCATCTACGTAGTTCAGCATCGTCGTCAGAGGGATGCTCAGCTTTCTACTAAGCCAAGCATTTAGAAAACCTTGTCAGGAATTGAATTTTTGACTGTCTGTGCCCCAGGTCCTCCCATGATCTTATTCACTACGAGATTGGCGCTGACTGCTTTAACAGACATCCTTCAACAATATTTATGGCGAACGCCCAATTCCTCCATACCTGGGAGCACGACTTCGACTTCAAAGGAGTTCTGATGCTCTGCTGCACGATAAAGGAATCTATGCGAAGCATCCTTGAGAGCAGATAGGTTATGCTTTTCTTGGAATTGCCCTTGCCCTCTGCGCCCAGAAGTTCCTTGATCTTCGTTGCCTAGTTCTTGCTGCAGCATGTGATGCACAGCAGTACAAGAAGACGTTGGTAAAGATTGAGCCGAAGGCCGTAGGGGCAATTGGCAATCATTGGCACAGTTCGTGCATCGAATTACGAAGGCAAAAGTTCTTCTAGATTGTTGATGTGACGTTTTATCATACCTGGGGGAAAGGAAGACCGCTCACTCTTGATCTGCTCGCATTGCAGAAGGCATAAGACATTATTATATTTTGGATTCAGTCTAAATACTGGTGTACAGTTTCCTCGATGCATAGGGACGAATCGAAAAATGCGCTTCTAAGAGAAACTGGGTAACTCACGCACGCTCCTGGGTATTCTCGTCACACGATACCGCAGAGGCCAGCGGAAGGCACCCTGCAATCCCCGCGGGTTGTGCGTCTTTAGGATGACCACTAAATGCGCCACTCCGACTCTGTGAGCTATTCTGGGGCCCTGTAGCTGAACTAGCTTGATCAACTGCGCCCCCGTTGCGAAACAATGTGGTGGCATTGCTGCTCTGAATACCCTCTCGACGCAGTGTTTCGTTGCAGCTACAGAGATTTTCCTTTCCGTCGTTGCAACACGGTTGAATCGATTGCCCGTCATCACGCTTGCAGTTAATGGGTTGAGACATTGGTGTGAAGTAATCTGGATTGTTGACTGTGCTGTGGGTTTGCAATGAGCCTGTTGAGCAGTGCGAGACGTTGTAACTCCACGACAAAATGTATCCCTCTGCTGCAAGGGAGAGGAAATTGACAGATTGATTACGTTGGCTGACTCCTATTTCTGAGCCAGCAGCCTCATAAGGATCCAACCCTATGTAGTACAGGAGTGCAGTTGGTGCGGAAGCATGTGGCAACTTCACAGAGGCAAATTGAATGATTGCATCTTCCAAGCGTTTCACCCCGAGTGGTTCTGAAGGTGTTTCAGAGTTCCAGCTTAGCTTGGGATGGCACTGCTTCGAGGCGTCTGTTACAGCAGCGGATATGGTTGACTCCGAGACTGGGACTCGTCCAAGGTCACGAAACAGGCTCGCGAGCCCGGCTCCTCTGTGAAACCTTGAAGTCTGGGAAGGCTTTTGCTGATTACTGCACGCGAAGTTCTCTGTCCTCACGTCTTCCGTCCCATGAGTTGTGGCGTTTCGAGCCTCCTGAATCAGTTGCTGGGACACCGGCTCCTGCTTTGATATAAGGGATGAAACCTGCATCCCCAGCAAAATTCGTCGCTCGCTTTCGTACGCTAAACATAATTTGCTTGATCCGATGGATGCCGTCACGAGTATTGGCGCCGGCAGCACACGCAGATTCCTCTGTGCAAACAACACATTCGGATGCTGCTGGAATGACCCCGTGCGGAATTCCTCAACCATGCAACAGCAGCAGATCGTCTTGTTGCAAGAGAGTCTCGATCACTATCGAGCTTGGCAAACGCCTGTCAAACTGCAAAACAATGTTTCAGGAAGTGCAGGTGCAGCCAGCTATCCTCACGGCACGCTTTAACAGCAACGTTCCTCGGACATTTGGGCTAGGGGAGTATCGCGTCT
>NW_024015928.1:0-2476 GCF_000499745.2 Eimeria mitis | reverse complement strand
GAGAAGAAAGCTGAACCAGCTGAAGGCTCTCGAACGACTCTCACCAGTACTTTGCTACACATCTTCCCGCTAACTCCTTCAGTTAATCCTAGAAACCCAGCAGAGCCTCTTGGCCTTCCGTATGCTCGGCTCTCCCCATGGAGCGCCAGCTTCTCCTGAAGTTCAAGTGCAAAAGACTTAAGCGCGGGTTGCCGCACTGGGGGCGGCGGTGATAGATCCCACTCAAAATTATCAGAAGAAGTAGAAGATACTGCTGATACGTAGCTTTCTGTTGAGTTTGTTCGCTCTGCAGTGTCGGCCGCCTCTGCCTCTGCCTCTGCTCCCTCTTTCGGGCTCGGGCTAGTAGGCGCTGCCGGCTGCTCTGGTGCGGGTTGCTCCTCCTGCGTTGGCTCGATGAAAGCAGGCCCGAATACTTCTTTTTGAATTAGAGGGAAGTTATAATGGGGCATATCTTTTGCGTTCCCTTTATACCTCGATGCCATCAAGTACCTGCTGCTCCGGTTTGTCAGAGGGCCCAGAGAAACAGGGCTTAGTGGGCTCCACTTAGCCCCTAGACTATGCAGTCTGGTGAGGCGAATGCCTCTGTTCCCCATGAGAGCCTGGCTGACAGACGGAAACGCATTTTTAATTATCTCAGCACCCTGGTCGTGAGAATATCGGCCTTCGGCTCCTACTCGCCGGGGCTGGTCACATGCTGCAATAGTGCCACCATAGGCAAAAATTAGTGTAAAAAGAGCCCAATTCATCTTGTAGAGGTATTTAGGAAAAGAAACACCCCCCATTTAGCACTAACCCGTGGCGGGAGCTCGGCGAAGACGAGACCTCGTGCGGAACATGGGCCAGGCTGGAAGAAAGTAGGCAGGCAGCATGAAACCGGGGGTAAGGGAGTTCCTCTCCGGTATATGTGCAGTTTTTCGCGAAAATACGCTTTCAGAGAACTCTGAAAAACGAATTCAGCGCAAAGAAAGCGGGCTTGAGGGGGGGTGGTCTGACACCTTCAGATGGACCAGCCGCCGACGGCGACGCCATATGAGCGAACAAGAGGTAAAGCCGCGAGTATCCGGCCTGATCTTCAAATACTTGAAACACAAAAGATACGTTAAAGTAAATACTTTGAAATAAAGAGGAATTTTACCCTATGTGTGAACCGAAGAGCACTTGGGGCCCTGGACTTCGGCCCCCGGTGACGCGCATGAGTAACACGGCGGCCGACAACTCAACGAGGGATTTCCGCCTGTTTCTCCTGAAAGCGTTAGATCATGTTTTTGAATAATATTGAGGCAATTAAGTGGAATTAAACTCATTTCTGTTGGCTTAAACCCTTTGATACGGGCACTGCTGGTCGCGCCCTCCACCAGATCAGATGCTGGTGGTCCGGCGGCGGCTATGCAGGAGGCCCACTGTCTTCTGCCATTAAATAAACAGAAATCATCAAGATCAGTTTATATTTTACTAATTAAGTTGAAATGAGAAGTTTTCCTTCAAAAAAAAGTGAATTCCTCGCGCTGGAATTGCCGCCAAGGGCGGAACACGAGCCCCCCAATGCTGCTGGCGACGAATGCTACTTGCGGCTCGACATAGAATAAATGCAGCATATAAAACAAAATTCAGTTGAAATGGCATTCAAAAAAAGATATTGAACGGCGAAATTTGTCTCAGTCTGGCCGCAATAACTGTTGTTTCATTCTCTTCTCCTGAGTGAAGAAAAGAAAACGAAACTGCTGTCGTTGCCCGCTTTTCTTGTTTTCTGCTTTTATATGAAGCTATATGGTTTTCTTTGTATCCTCTGAGCAATTGAGCTGAAACTTTGATCCTTTTTTTTGACTTAAAACACAAAAGTACACATAATCATAGATTCTCCTGAACGCAATACACCTTACAATAAAAAATTTCATTTCTTTTTTCCGCGTATTCACATAGTTAAAGGACTTGAACTCTCTTTGGCTAAATATTCAGTTTATTTTCTTCACCAAGTTGCTAGCAAAGAAACTATATAGAAAAGCGAATACTGCAGCTTCATAACAAACAACACAAACACGAAAACCCCTGAAATAAGCTCTTGTCCTCTTCTCTATATTTTGGTTACAGACATCAGATACCCCTTTTTGTTTATTGCTGTTAAGTTTTTACTTGTTTTTCTTTCTTTGTTTCATATGCCGTGTGGCTTCACTTATATTCTTCTCTTCAGTTGATGCTGTGTTCCACCAGACGTTTCGCTTTTCTGTCGTTACCTTCTGCCTTCTGTGTGTATGCTCAGTTTGTTTATAATCCGTATAAACAAGGTGTATAGACAAACAAGTGAAACTGCCCGCTTCCTATCACTTTATTCATCTTGGGCTTTTCTCCCCCCTCAATACAAACTATAAGCAAAGCGAAATATACCGCCGAGGAAACAAAAGTTAAGAATGAGAGCAAACCAGCAAACATAACAAGAAATCTAAACTAATATATATATATATATATATATATATATATA
>NW_024015927.1:0-2482 GCF_000499745.2 Eimeria mitis | reverse complement strand
TGTCCTACCCAATACCTGCAAAATGCGCTACGGGCCCGCGCTCTTTCGCACAAGTGCCATGCCTGTGTACGCAATTTGTGTTGGTCGCGCCGTGATCAGCGGGACGCTATCCGCCGTTCCCTCTGTCTGCAGGACAACTAACACCATACATACCGATATAGTCCTACTAAACGATTCACACAAATTGTTGCGAAGACGCTTCTTCGTACAGCATATTGAGGTGCACATATCCAGCCTCACCAAATGAGTGCAGTCGTTTGTAAACTCGGATTCCGTCTCACAAACGCATGCCGGGCCGCAGCAGTGCTTTGCCCTAGTAGGCGCCAGCGGAGCGGAGCACCCGTATACTTAGCAAACCGAGTTCCAATTTCCTCCCCAGCCGTCACTTCTAAAATCTGCATACATGCACGCACATAGTTTTTCCCGCCTCTATGAGATAGTGTGAAATGTGAAGGAACCCATAACCGCGCCGAGCATATGCGTTATCGTCCAAGTGCCTACTGCCTGTATGACGCAGCACGGAGGTGCAACACTCGAGTCGGTTCTGCCTCGCCCTGGCAGTAAACGCGCGCATATGCAAGCTGCGCAATCCCACGATGCTCACGCGTCGACGTCCACCAGTTCGACGCCTAATATTGTGCGCCCTCCTACCAGTCAACGACGCCGACTTTAACAAAGGCAAGTGCACAAGCCAAAGCATAATGGCAACTACAGGACGGTGCGGTTGGTTGCTCCCAGTGTCCTTGTTCAAGCACTTCTTGTCGGGACACCAACCAGAGCCATACATGTCGCGGACGGAAAAGGAATATCGCCAAACCATTGGCACGCATCACAACAAAGTCACTGTTGTCTCGTACTAAGTCCTCCGCTACACATATACTGCAGCACCAATTCACTGAGATTGTTTCATATGTCTAACGTCATATGTCTAACGCGGTCTCGCGAACACGTACAGCAGCGCTGCAATGCACTGAACCAGTTGGTTTCAAAGGAGGGGACAGTTGACGCAGGACAGGCTACACGATCTTCTCGCACTGCTCCTTCAAACCCCTGCGAGAAGTCCGCTATATATTCCTGCTTGCTCAGGAAACCTGGAACGTAAACGAAGTCATGAGCTCGCTGAGCAATTAATCTGCCTCTAAGTGCATACTCCCTATGAAAAACAGCTCCGCCGCGCAACGTCGGAATAGGTTTTGCCCACATGTTTCGTAAACGCGAGCACAAGCAAGTTGCGCAAGCCCATGATACTCACGTGTGAACGTCCACCAGTTCCCTGCCAAATACTCTGCATCCGGCTGTCGGCGGAAGAAGCTAATTTCAACCAGGGCGAGCAAAGCAAGCCAAAACTTAACACACATTGCAGGATGGTGCATCTGGCTGCGTTGAGTATGTGTCCAATCGTTTCTGGTTCGGAGACAAACAAGAGCAGGAAAGTCCCAAAGACGAAGAAGAAGGCATATCAAAGCAAAAGAACAAAACACCGCGTTGTCGCTACTGCATCTTACCAAGTCTTGCGTTGCACAGACACCGCCTCACCAATTACCTGAAAACGTTTGTTTTGCCACGTTCTGTACCGCTCACGCATAGCGCTGCGCCGTAACGCCGCGCCGGGACGCTGTGCCCAGTAGATACAACAGACGCGCGCAGCCAAACGAACACAATCAACCGCTTGTTCCCGCACTGCAACGCCGTAAATCTACATGCATGCGGCAGCACCTCCATTTCTGCTCTCATACAAGCTGGAGCATAACGGTAACCAGAACCACGCCGAGCAAATGAGTTTGCCTCCAAGGGCAAGTGTGCTGGACAAAACAGCGCGATGCCGCAAAGGCAGAAAAGGCATCATTGTGACGTCGCCGTAAATATGCGCACACAAACTGCAAAACCCCACGATGCTGAGACATGCACGCCTCTTGTCGCTCCACCAAATACAACGCAGGCGAAGCTTATTCCAACCAGGAGTAACGTACCAACCGCAGCCCGCGCAGATCAGGAAACCTGTCACCACTCGCTAGCGCGGCCCCTGTTTATCTTCACTGCAACAATAGCAAGGCTCATCAGGACAACTTAGGATTGCACCTGCAAGTTGGAAGCAATCAGGATTAGGCACAGTCCAGCACCCTAATAAACATATAGTTACTGCTTTTCGCTGGGACGAAGCAATCGGGACACGGCGCACTCCAACAGCAGAATAAACATCTACGTGCTATTAAACGGTCGCACGACTGCTTATGCATACAAATGCACATCCTTATCCGCCGTACAGATGGCTCTCGACACAAACATCCACGAACAGCATGTGTCACCAACACGAACGTGTCTTCGTCCAGCAATGAACGTAGTTAATGCTCAGGCTCGCACAACCGGAACCCTCGGTTTCCACTGTATTCACACGCACTGGGCAAGAACATGGGGGCTTTTCGACGCCAGAAAGGACTGCGTCATACCGAGGCCGAATCTGGACGCGCAAAATACACATCCC
>NW_024012068.1:0-1020 GCF_000499745.2 Eimeria mitis | reverse complement strand
AAACTGCACAGAAGGAGTATAGGAGGCTGAGAAAAGAACGAAGGAGTAGAGAATAAAGCGACGGTGTTTACTGCCGGGGTGTGGAGACGCTGGAGCGAGCGAGCAACAGAAGGCGAAATCAATGCAAAAGGAAAACGAAAGCAAGAGAGGCTCACACAGATCGGGAGTAAATGACTGGTCATTGGGCGTACAAATCGCGCAACTACTTCCCGCGCGTTTGGCAGCTTACTGATTTTGTTTCAGCTCTGCGGCTCGAGACTGCGTATCAGTTGTAGAGGGTTTGGGGAGAACGATGTTCCCATGTTTCGGTACGAATGCTGCCGAGCGTTTTTTTAGCCTTTGTGCTTGTATTGCTTGTGGGGCAGGCTACATGCTTATCCCTTCACAAACCAACGCAGGCATCGACACTAAAACCGCAGTTCCCAGCAGTGTGTATGCAGCGCAGCTGCAGCCAGTTCGAGATCATGCCGTTGAGCGTGGTCTAACGACCACATCGCTACAAAACAACATCTCCTGTTAGCTTGCTAAATTTGGCTTGCTAAATTTGGAACGGGTGGATCACGTGCGGGCTGTACAGCTGACAGAGGGAGTGGCGTGCGGCGGCCTTCCTAGTAAGTTTGTCGCTGTGTGTAGACTCCGTGCTTCTAGAAGACGTCTTTATGACGGAATGTTATATCCTTGCACGTCTCTCGCTGGCGCCATCGCGGCGTTCCAGTCAGTGTAGTCTTCACTTCTTCGGCGCCCCCCAGGGCTCTTCCTCAGCGACGCGCCTTCGAGCCTCTCTAACAGTAGAAAACAAGCTCTTTAGGCTTGTCTCAAGCCATTGACTTCTATCCTACACTTTGCCACATGCTGAACTAGAGGCATGGGCTGCTCCAGCTTGTTTTAAATCCCTACATACGTTAAGCGAGCCAAGCGCACCTCGTAGTCCCCATACTTACTGCAGGCAGCCGGGTTCATCGGAATTCACTATAAACATGCATTGCTAGTCATGATCCCGCGTTTCGTGCTCCCCCGAGC
>NW_024012067.1:0-1021 GCF_000499745.2 Eimeria mitis | reverse complement strand
CGTGCTGCATCGCGGTTCTGTACCCGTCAGTACATGAGCACTATGATTCGGGCACAGGAATCATCAACATATGGCCCTGATATCCTACCCTAACCCAATCAATGAGTTTTGTAGCTAGAGCCGCAAATATAAAGGATACAAGCGTTACGCTATCTGAGGACGTGTGCCACCGTGCAATGATGCGCACGTAAGCTTCTAATCTGGCGTTGCATGTCCACTGTGCAAATTGGAGGTGAATCCCGATACTGTCGTGTTCGCCTTCTAGAGAGGGTTTTTACTCTGAGAAAAACAAGCACAAATGGCGCAAACGTGTGCTTACACTAAAAGGATCGAAGTTAGCAATGCCTGCTGCCGACGTGCTGCACATCTCTTCTCGGGCTGCGGCTGTCTTTAAAAAGTACTACCGCAACTGCTCAACTTTGGAACGCCATCACATTCTTGTCGAAGGTGAAAAGCTACGAGAGAAGGACACTCGACATCAACACTCTTCCAACGCAACATTAAATATACACGAACAACTGGCTCTTCAGGTAATGTGCTCGTATGTCAGAAGTGTCATTTGGGATCAACCAGCGTTCTACACTGCTGTAAGTGGAATACATCCACCGCCAGACCCACTGACGCCATAGAACTCATGGCGCAAGCAACCGAGTATGAAGCTGTCAAAACATCCGCACCATATACGATTCTTTAACTCTTCGGGGGATGCAGCCGTCTAGCGAGAATTCATGGTTCTTCCACTTCAGAATTCTTCGCCCACACATCAAACCTTTTCTCCAACCGTATCATGCATTACTTAGGCACAACATACCGGCACGTTTCCCCAACTTTTGCCGTATATGCTGCCCACAATACTGCCGAGCGGCTATTGAGGCGTACCACTCCCCACGGCGGGCGTGGTTTTTGCCTGTCATGAATGTTATGCGTCATTTGATTACAGCAATCCCTAGTAAAGTCCACAGTCAAGGCCTAGTACTCTGCCCGCTTCAGAAGACACGCCTTCCATGCAGGTGTGAGCAGA
>NW_024012066.1:0-1021 GCF_000499745.2 Eimeria mitis | reverse complement strand
AGTCAATTGGCGGATTCAAGTTACTAATGAAAAGAAAGTTTACTCATCTTAGACGGGAAAGGGCGATTTCGCCCACATTCTCCCTTGCCGCCTTGTACCCCAGGGCACTACACTTCTGACCACTCGCGCATCCCCACACAGTTGCAGTTGTAAGGTGAAACAGATGTATAGCATAAAAACTGTCGCAGTACTTTACGTTTCATGTCGCAATGCAGTTGTTTATATTGAATTGCGCACAATTGGTGCGCCTACTTGCACGACCGCCAGAAGCGGTTGCGGGAATCGATTGCGGGGGACTGTCCCTCGAGTACTCCAAGCGACAACCATGCCCCCGTGCAACTACCGAACACAGAAGATTCGCACTGCATTTTTCATTTGTAGAAAGAAGGTCAACTAGATACCTCTCGTGCACTGGGATGGGAGGACTCCACTAGTCCGGAGCGCATCCGTATACTTCGCAGGTCACGGTTACCAGGTGGAAGCTTTGAACGCCCCAAGGACAGCCCCACAGTTGGAGGTAGAAAGCGAAATAACGGGGGGTAATATTCAAGGTTCCACCTTCGGTTTAGGGTTCTCGCCGCAGTCAAGCTGTTCGTCTGAGTTCCACACAATTGCTGCGCCGCCTCACGGGACCGCCAGAAGCCGATGCGGGAATTGATGCCTGGCGACCGTTCCCGGACTGCGAAAAGCTATACCTCTGCTCTGATGTATCTTCAGAATGCAACTAATCAACAGAGGCCTTGCATATCAAAGCTGAAGAAGAGATGTTCGTTGCAGAGGGACGAGTGGGACACCTGAATGCGGGATACGCCCATTGGGCCTACCCAGCACTGGCAACGGTGGCGGAGTAGAAACTGGCTTAGCTCCATTTTCCTCAGGCATATCTCTTCAGAACATTCTCTAGGGTGCGCAAGTTGAAGTTAATCATCCAAGACTCGGACAAAATACCCCCATCCCTCCGTAGCCTATCTCATGTACCCCGGTATAAACACTACAGGCCACAGGAAATCATGGAAACTAC
>NW_024012065.1:0-1021 GCF_000499745.2 Eimeria mitis | reverse complement strand
GGGTAGTGGGGTCGCATCTGCTAATGCGTGCAGCGTTTTGTGATGGACAGCAGGTTGAGGCGAGCGCAGCTATTGGCATTGGACCAGAAGGATGTGGCAGTGGAAAACTGAGTTGTCTTTTCGTTGCAAGGTGCTTGACTGTGCAGGCATTTTCGAAGATCCAGCGTAGTGTGAAATCAGCGGTACTACTGCCCCACAACTAGGGATTGTGCCGGAGTCCGAGTTGTCATCCCGGCGGTGCATCCTGCCTGCTTGTCAGATAAAGGTGATCGACGCCCCGGCACGTTCTTGGTTATGCAGAAAGCGCATTGCATGCGTGAGAAACATGAAGCAGAAGTTGGGCCAGGATTGTGGGTGCGGAGAACGGGGGACCGGAGCGTGGGGGGGACCGTGAAGGCAGTGGGGCGTTTGAGGATGGTTTTGTGTCGCATTAACTGGGATGATCTGTGAAGCGCCACCCTGTTGGAGTGTTGGTCTGAGGAGTAAGGTGGATTGTTTCGCTGTGCGTGTCAATGTTTGTTTGCGGGTGAGCGCTGATCGAACGTGTAGGGACAGGAAGTGCGTTCCGCGTATACCAGGTGACCTACTGAGAGAGCCATGTGGCGTGTGGTCGTTGGTGTATATGCTTGCCTGTATTACTGTGGCGTTTGTGGCGTTCCGCTGACTGAATGCGCTTTCTGAGGTGACAGCGGAGTCTATTGTGTGTTAAACAATGATGCTTTTCTGCTTGGATGGGGGGATGGACCCAGCACGAGTAGGCAACAGCCTGTAGGGTGGTTCGCTCCATGCGAGCAGAGGTTAGGCTGGTTCTGTGTTTGTACTTTGGATGAAGGTGGAACGTCGGACAGCGCGTGCATATGCTAGCAGGAAGTGCGTTGCTCGGGTGTGCAATGCTAACTCCTGCCCAATATACCATGCGGAGCATACTGGTGTATGCGTGATTTTGTTTCAAGGCACATGCAGGAAGTGTCACGCGCTGGCGGTCTATTGTGTGCCGTGTTGTGGCATCGGGTAGTGGGGT
>NW_024012064.1:0-1021 GCF_000499745.2 Eimeria mitis | reverse complement strand
CACAATCCCTTCTTGCAGTCTACCGCTTTCTCCACCGAGTTCACACTCGCGAAACCCATAACGAAGCGACGAAAGTAGGGACTGCTAGACAAAATCACAACGCTTTGTGGAATTCACGCGGCAGTCATCGTGTTCAGTCTACGACATCCTCAATCCACCGTCCAAATGTGAACTGCGATTTGCCGTTTAGTCGAGAAAATGCTGCTACATACAGTCTGTCACGCGTTGTGAAGGCCCAGCTTCAAAATACGGGTCCCTATGCAAAATATACACAGAGAAAAAACAGAAGACAGAGTACGCAACGTCTTTTGCCCGTCGCGGAGCACCTACTTGCTGGGCCACGCAGACAACTCAGAAACATGACAAAACAGGCTTGCTTTTCCGTCGGCTCTCCAAATGGGTCTACTCGGCATAATAAACAGCGAGCATTGAGGCGTACAAGCTGCGTGTGTTCAAGCAGCCTTCCGCGCTACAGCATGGCATGCTGCCTACAGCATTTAAAGTTTAGCCTGCGGAACTACAAGCCTGGCGCTCGTAGTTGCGCAGGCTAAAGTTTAAATGTAGGTAAACCTAGTTGTGATGAAAAACCATAGCCGGTTGTTTGACTTATAAGCGGGCCATTACGCATTTTTTGGCCACCTACAGGCTGCATACAAGCAGGCCAAAACAAATCGCGATCGAAATGAAGGAGCAGCGCCGTAGTACCTTGGAGCCTTCGAAGACTTCCACCGGCAATAACAAGGGAGACAAGCATTTCCCCAGCGTCATTCTCCACAATTTCCAACAAAGAATAAATGCATCTGACAAAAAAGAACTTTGCGAATGGAGCAAACTTGCGTTCAGGCAAGACCGAAGCCATAGGCGACAGCAGTAGCGGCTAGCGAGCTGTAGTGCGCGCAAAAGGCAAAGTCCCCATTCTATGGTCACGTACAGACTGCGTGCAAGCACCGTAAAGCAAATCGAACGATCGCCCCCAACAATCCTGCGAACAGGTGCGTCTTGAACAGGGCTATTTTCTAAT
>NW_024012063.1:0-1021 GCF_000499745.2 Eimeria mitis | reverse complement strand
CCACTTCTCAACGGGATCGAGCATGCGAGGATACGGATTGAACATGCGAGGATTCCATATCTGAAATGAATACGAATGTGAAGGGCACTTCTTTTTGGTAATTATTCTGGCTCAGCAGACACATTGGTCAGGATTACCAATTAGGCGACTTAACTTCTGGCGATATTCAGCTCCTTAGTATTACCGAAGAGGAAAAGGCTTGAAAGGGCATTCGTTCACGAATCTCGAGATTCCTGAATAAGGTACGGTCTCAGCCATGGCGAAGATGAAGGGACGAAAGGGCGGTGGTGCCCCTAAAACTGGAGGGGGGGGGGCCAAGCAGGGTTCCGCCATCACGCGGGGTGCGGCGTCGACTCTGCCCAATCGTCAAATACCGAGCAATAAGAAGCCAGGTAGGTCTGCTGGAAATAGGCCTACCATTCCGGAGATTTGGTCTTGGTGCGCATACTACAATGTTAGGGAACGGAAAGTGGAAAATTGCTCAACGAGTCCGCGCTAGGAAGTGCATGGAACCATCAGCGGAGGTGACGCATGTTCATGGCACTGCGGAGTGTCTATCTTATTTGTCAGGCCATTATCGCTCTGCAAGCAAAATAAGGCTGCTGCAGATGTACAACTCCAAGCCCAAGTGGTTGCGGCCTGGAGGCAAAGAACCGCAACCGTTAGCGCCTGCAAGAATTCAGCCTGATCGCCGGTGGTTTGGAAACACGCGAGTAATCGACCAGCAAAAGCTTGCAGCTTTCAGAGAGGATATTCAAAAAGCGACAGCCGATCCGTACACGTAAGGCTCAGGAAGAAAGCAAAATTATTTCCCGCGCTGCTCCTGTTCTTTTCGATCTATCTATCTGTACTTACCTATGCTGCTGCACAATGTATTCCATGAAAATAGCTTCCTACGGATACAGTTCACAGCTCCCCTTCCTCCTGGAAAGGTGTGTTGGTGCCTGCAGAGTCGTTCTGAAGCGGTCAAAGTTACCTATGAGCCTTATAAAAGATGGAAATGTTGGAGGCCAAAAGGAAG
>NW_024012062.1:0-1022 GCF_000499745.2 Eimeria mitis | reverse complement strand
TTGCGTTCATCGAAGTCCCAAAGCCGCAACACCTGCAGAACATGAAGACGAAGGCATGACGCGAAGTACGAGGCCGCTCAATGCGACAAGCAGAACAATTTCTGCATCGAAGCAATCATTCTCCTGTTATTTTCAGTCACGCGTGAAATAGCAGTGATCCTGGAAACATAGTCTCCATAGCTCTACAGACGGTACCAAAGTGGCCAACACAAGCAAACCAGCTCCATGCATCTACTTGCAAACGGTTTGCTGTCCAGAGCTCAACATCTGGGGCACGTTTTCATTCCTGCACCATCGAGTTGGCAAGACGCTGTATCGCTAGTCTCTTTCGGAACCAAAGGCATGAATGGACGCCTTACAGGAGGTGAATTTGCTGTGCTTAGTAGTATCTGATTAAAGATTTTCGAGGGGCACGCCGCAATGACAAGGTCCTTGCTATTCGACCTGCAGACAATCGCACAGTAAGCCCCCAAGCGCCATCCGTAGTTCAGTGTAGTTGTATATGGAAACGGATCTGTCGCTCCCCTTGTGACGTCGCCAAGACCTCAGCGATGCCCGGTAGAGAAAAGTCACACGTCCTGCCGAGCTATGGCCTGATCTGTAGTCACTATAAATTTTACCAGGGGGTTTCTTCTTTCGTGCTTATGTCGAATAATTTGGCTTGGCGATCGGAGAAGAAGACAATCATGTTATTAGACCCCGGCAGTAAGAACCCCTCTTGAGGCCTTCCGGGCAAAACCCATTCATATTCCACCGAATATGTTGCGTTTAGTGTTGAATTGTGGAGACAAACAAGCGTCATGGTCCGGTCAGTGGCCATTGAAATCAACTTCCTATGACCGGGAACCCACTGCAGCCCGACGAGGGCGCCGCTGTGTGTGCAGTAGTCGATGAGCTTCCGGCCTTCTTCCCAAGCCTCAATAAATGGACTTTCTCCTCCAGCTGCAAGCAGCTTCCCAGTGCTATCCCAGTCTAGGAAAGCTGCGGCACTTCCCAGGCGCTGCGCCCGCCACAGTAACCTG
>NW_024012061.1:0-1022 GCF_000499745.2 Eimeria mitis | reverse complement strand
TTATTATAAAGTTATTATATTATTATAATAATAAAACAAGAATAACAATAATAATAATATTATTATAAGAAGAAGAAACACAACAACAAATGTAACATATAACAAAAGCAGCAGCTGCTGCTGCAGCTGCTGCTGCAGCTGCTGCTGCATCTGCTGCTGCAGCTGCTGCTGCATCTGCTGCTGCATCTGCTGCTGCCTCCACCAGAACAATACATAACGAAGAACACCGAGGGTTTAGGGTTTAGGGTTTAGGCAGCAGGGGCCTCCCCCCCATACAGCAGCCTCACCAGAGTATATCTACGGTGTCTTTGGGGGCCCCCTCTCCCTCTGTCTTTTCTTCTTTCTCCTCTAAATCACCAGGGGCCCCCTTCAGCTCTCGGTGTATAATACCTTGCCCCTCTGGGACCTCTGGGGGCCCCTGGGGGCCCCCCATAGGGCCCCCTTGCACGCGGTCCTGGGAGGCCCCCTGCTGCTGCTCTTCTTGGGGGCCCCCCCCCTCAGTACCTTCCTGCGGGGGCCCCTGATGCCTTTCCTGCGAATCCGCATGGGGGCCCCCATGTACTTCCTGGGTATCCCCCCGCTCCGAACCTTCCTGGGTCCCGTGGGGGGCCCCCTGGGGGCCCCCCTCGGGGGCCCCCTGGGGCCCCCCCGGACTGGGGGGGCTGGTTGGTGGGTACGGGTGCGCGTTTCTCCTGTACTTCCACTCCGCGCAGAGCCTGTCCCAGTGAAAGAAGAAGTTGTCGTGGTGAAGGGCCCAGCGCCTGGCAGCAGTTCTTATGTAAGAGAGAAGCTCAAAGGTTTTTAGCTCTGCATGCAGAGTATCTTTGTTTGGTGGGGGGTATACACAGTTTGTATAGTAGTTGTTGTTTACATTGTATATATTGTTTATTGTGCTTTGATATATAGGCTTATTATACTCCTTTTCTTCGTTGTTTATACTCTTTGTATTCTCCTGCTGCTGCTGCTGCTGCTGCTGCGGAGACACCTCAGCAGCAGCTACAAAACTATCATCGCTTTCGCTA
>NW_024012059.1:0-1023 GCF_000499745.2 Eimeria mitis | reverse complement strand
GCTGCTGCTGCTGCTGCTGCTCTTGAGGGCCCCCTAGATGAGCAGCTGCATGCAACCCGTCTGTCTGTTGCTGCTGCTTCTTTTGGTTGTTTAGCTACCGAAGCAGCAGCATATGGTGTTAGCGGGGGCCCCCCAGGCAGCAGCAGCAGCAGCAACCCCTTCTTCTCTGCTGCAGCACCGCTCTATGGGGGCCCCAGGGGCCCCCATATCCACATAGATATACCCCTAGTACCCAACCCGCAGCAGGATGCTGTTCAGTGGCTAGACTGCGAGGCCTTTCCTCTTGAGGGGGCCCCCCCCTCGCCTGCAACACTAAACCCTAGGGGGCCCCCCGCACAGAACCTCATGAGGGGGGCCCCTCAGGGGGCCCCCATGCACGCCGCTATGGAGGGGGCCCCTGGGGGTGCCCCTATGGGGGCCCCTATGGGGGCCCCCATGGGGGCCCCTCACGGCGGGGGCCCCCTTGAGGGGGGCCCCCTAGAGGGGGCCCCTGTTGATGGGGGCTTTGATGGGGCCTATGAGGACGTCTCTGAGGGGGCCCCCCTGGAGGGGGCCCCCGTTGAGGGGGCCCCCATAGGGGGGGCCCCCGGTGAGGGGGCCCCTGAGGGGGCCCCTGGGGCGGGTGTTTATAGTTGGTCGTTTGGTGGGTTTGAATACGGGGGAGATGAGGAGCTGCAGGAGCAGCAGAATATAAGAGAGGAAATGCATGCATGCGAGTATGAGAGCGACAGCAGCAGCTGCTGCAGCTGCTGCCACTATGACTGCAGCAGCAGGGAGAGTGATGAAGACAGCTGCTGCAGCAACTGCAGCAGGTGCAGCAGCAGCTGCAGCAGCTGCAGCAGCTGCAGCAGCAGAAATGCATCTGAAGAAGAACGAAGCCCCAGGGTCGACGCAGAGGGCGCACGCCTCACCCCGGTGCTGCAGCAGCAAGACATAGAAACAACTCAAAATACCAGCAGCAGCAGCAGCAGCAGCAGCAACAGCAGCAGCATAAATAGGTCGCCAGAAGAGAATGAATGGAAG
>NW_024012058.1:0-1023 GCF_000499745.2 Eimeria mitis | reverse complement strand
AAATAAATATATATATCCTCGGGGTGTATACGCAGGCATGGGGCCCCCCCCCCAAAGGCGAAAGCAAAGACGAGCTGTATAGCCTGGCTGTTGAGGCCCTAACAGAAATATATAATATAGATCTCTGGTGCCGCAAGTACCCTTTAGTACCCTCTTTTTCTCTGCCTGGGGGGCCCCCCATGCTGCCCCCCGTGGGGCCCCTGGGGCCCCTGGGGCCCCTCGCACTCCTGGGGGCCCTGGGGCCCCGGGGGGCCCCCTTCCTAGCTCACCTGCGGACACCCCTCCTGCTACCCATGCTGTACCCTCACCACCCCACACAGGGGCCCCCCCCACACACACACCGACAGGGGGCCCCCGATGACTGTACAGACACCCCACGGGGGCCCCTCGGGGGGCCCCTGGGTGGGCCCCGGGGGGGCCCCTTCGGCTGGCCCCTGGCTGGGCCCCTGGGGGGGGCCCTCGGTGGGCCCCTGGGTGGGCCCCGGGGGTTCCCAGCCAGGGGCCCACGGGGGGGCCCCATCGGTGGGCCCCTGGGTGGGCCCCTGGGGGGCCCCTTCGGTGCGCCCCTGGCTGGGCCCCTGGTGGGGCCCCTGGGTGAGCCACTGGGTATGCCCCTGGGTGGGCCCCTGGTGCCCCTGGTAGATCCCCTGGGTATGCCGCTGTGTGTGCCTTTGGGTCCGCTGTGGGGGCCCCCGGGGGCCCCAGGGCCCACCATGCATGCACAGGCCGCCGCAGCGGGGCCCCCACTGGGGGGGGGGATCCCCATCGACGCCCGGTGTTTGGGGTTCATACTGGCGGCTGAGCCTCCGCTGGGGCCCCCCACGCCAGCCCACTGTATCCTCACACCGCAGGAGGGGCAGTAGGGGCCCCCAGGGGCCCCCCGGGGGCCCCCGGGGTGTGGGGGCCCCCGGGGTGTGGGGGCCCCCAGGGGCCCCCACAACACAATATTTTCGGGGTGTATGTACACCTCGTGGGAGGGTTCGGGGGGCGCTAGGTACCACGCCGCTGTGCTATATATATATA
>NW_024012057.1:0-1023 GCF_000499745.2 Eimeria mitis | reverse complement strand
AGATACTTGAATTTCTGTAGCGTCAGCGAAGTTACTTGAGGGTGTAACTCAGCTTAGGCCTGCCGGCCCGCTATACTCGGCAGTGGGGATTGACGGATGCGGCCCAAAATTGACTTTCAGAGGAACAGCCTAATGTAGAATCATGCTCGTTTAAATATTACACTAAGGTGTAATATTCTTTATTAACGTGAACGAAATCCGGCATAACAAGGGAGAGACTGAGGGCTCAGCGCACACATCAACAGCTTCCTAGGCCTGCAGTACCTCCACCGTTACTAATCGAAAAAGCCCCATCGTGTGAGGTAACTCAGATACCTACTGGAGCACACAACCGGGTTTTTGTTTGCGTTGGTGTTGTCATTGGAAGTGCAAGATGCAGAAGTACGGACATTGTTTTGTTACATCCTCCTTGTGTTCACATATGAGGCTGTTTCGCATCACCAGCCGCAGCGAAGTGAGCTGCACCTCCACTTTAGGCTGCCCAGGCCCTCAGCTGAACGACCAGGACTCCTGGAGACAGGGAAAGGAGGTCCGGTGCTCTGGGAAACACTTACTTCTAGTATTTACCTTCACTGCAGCTCGCTTCCTTCCTTGCTTAAGGCAAGAAAGCTAGCGTTATAACTACCCCCCCATTATATCTACGTACTCTCGTTCAACTAGATTGGGTCTAATGATTCCCTCGTTGAGCTTATTGATAATAACTGAGTTCTACAAACAGGTATTCTCGGTTTGGTTCAGGGTCGCAGAGATTTTCACTCGTTTGCTTCAAGCCCTGTTGAATCCCAGGGCATCACAGCGGGAATCCACACTAACGGATTGCCGTCCCCTGAGCAAAATGTATTACGAAACTCAATATTTGGCTGGCTGACCAATAATTAGACGCGAACTTCTAACGGAACTAGAAGAACTAATGCATTGTAGCACTCACGCACTGCAAACTGCGTACACAGTTCCTGTAGTGCACGGGCACTACAATAGCTCCTCTGTGTGGCCTCTAGAGACCTAGTATCATGAAAAGGATTA
>NW_024012056.1:0-12521 GCF_000499745.2 Eimeria mitis | reverse complement strand
TGGATGTTGATAATCCTCATTTTTCAGGACCCGTGAAGGTTTGTTGTGTTCGGCGGAGGTGCAATTTGTGAAAGCGCCACTGCCTTGCGTGCTTGCTTGGCATATAACGGCGAAGCGCCCACCGCACGCTAACAGCATAGGCAGAGGTAAGCGGGAGCGGGCCTTCGCTTCGCTCACTCGTGGTGCGTGAAACGCGCGTTGAGGATTTTGCATCCTCAGTGGTCTTCCAAGAAGAAGCAGTTCTTGGGGAAGCAGCGTGCAGGCGGCTTCATCCGTTTGCGCTTGTCTAAACCTCCTGTTTTTGCTTCGCCAAACGTGCACGAGATATGGGGCGTCTGCCGAAAGGATTATATGCAGTAGTTGGCTGGGAGGTAGAGGACTTTGGGGTGTGTGTGCATGTGCGTATCGTGGGGTTGTGCAGTTTGCGTGAGCGAGTCCACTGGCAGAGTGCGGCGAAGCCTTGTTTGACGCCAGAATCGCGCGATGCCTTTCACAGGAAGTATGTCCTTACGCATGATGACATTTGTTCGGAAAGGTCGTGATTATTGTTCCGTNGTATGTCCTTACGCATGAGGAAACTTGGTCAGGAACGTCGTGATTATTGTTCCGTTTCGGGCACTTTGCTGGCAGGCATGAATGCTCACGTGGTTCCGTGCAGATTTATCGATGTGTAGGGCAAGAAGAAGCGGGAGCTCGTTCTGCGTTAGCAGCGCTCGTCACTCGTTCGTACCGCGCCAGTATGCTTTGCCGCGGCTGTGTGCGTTTGCGCGCAAAGCAGGATTCTGGGCTTGCAGACGACATACGGGGATCGGTGGTAGGGTATGCGTTGGGCGCAATACGTGGTAGAAGGCAGCAGCACTCGACCGCTGAGTAGGATTGAAGGCTAGCCGGGTGATGTATGATGGCGGTTGTTCTGTGGAGAAGGGAAATAACGGGAGACGGGAAGAGTCCGACTGTGGCGACAGGCTATTGGGGCTCTCACACCAACTCCGCAAAAAATGGTGTGGCTGTTGGGTAACCGAAAGGACACCGGACGTGTAGGACAGGCAAGTGCTGCTGATGTGGCATGGTTCATTATGCTGGGTCTGTGTAGGGGCAATGTGTGTGTGTTACTGACGTGCCTCGCCCAAATGGGGCGTCGCGGGACAAATTGCCCATAGAACTCTAGCATATGAGGCAGTGGGCAACAGGAAAAAGCCCCTCGGCCATAACGTAGCGTTACTCCTGCTTCTTGAGATTTCCAGATTATCGTTGGTCGTTCAACAGGAAGGGGCTTGGCACGACTACGCCATACGTCCAGCTAAATTGTTAGCTGTTTGAGGTAAGTTTGCGCTTAGTTCGCTTGCCCTTGAGCTCCGCTTGCTGAAGGGAGTACACGCAGTATTTGTCGGAGACTTGGGGGCCTTGCAAGTATGTGCATCGACGGGGCTTTCCGTTTGTGTGCGTCCGTCCACTCACACGGGTGGGCGACGGATTATCTGGCTCTACGCTCGCCTCCTGGTGTGGCCAGCATCTGCTCAGCAACAAGCACATTTGCTCGGGGAGTTTACGGGTACTCTTACGTTTCAGGCTGCCTTGGGACAGGCATGGATGAGCATTCCAACGGCTGCTGATTTGTGAAAAGTTCAAGGTGGAGGGAGGTAGAAGCTCCTTTTTCTCTAATGTTAGTCGTCCTCTGCATGTATTGGGTCTGGGAGTTTCCGCGTGACGACGCGCTAGTCTGAAACTACAGACGATGTCACTGAATTAGCGAGGCAGTATATGTACAACGAGAGATATCGTAAGTAGTAACCGTGACGGTGCGTCAATGCATTTCTCCATTGCAAAAACGCACATTTCGTCCAGGATGTATGCCATGACAACGCATCCCTTTGGTATTCTTCAGTGCGGAGCGCTGTTGCTCTTCGAATTTTGCTTGCAGGAGAGTCCGTCCCACTAAACGTCGTTGCGTGGAGTGCATACGTCAATGCATGCAAGGCGGTGCAGACCAGGCCTAACGAAAGTGAATTTGCTCATGGTCGGACAAGTGATGGGTGCGCGGAGGGCTTCTGGATCGGAAGACTGCTGTACAACGGCTTGCANCCCACGTAGAAGTATCTAGTGCATATGTCCTCGGCGGACCTGTTCCTCTGAGTGTAGGAGATGTATTGCACATACATTCCATAGCCTGAACCGCATAGTAAACGCTCCGGCGCTCAAGCGTTTCTCATGCGTTTGAAGCTGTTCCCATTTTTCTGTTTTTATGAATAAAACAACACATAATCGACACGTTGCAGAGCTGCCTGCTTCGTGGAGTCGTCGGCAACCAATGACGGCCGATCGGGCATCGTATGCAATACTCCTAAAGGCATGCACGCTGTCTATGTCGAAGGTGAATGCACTTCCTGTGCGCGTATGCCCATCTTTGACGTTCATGCCACGTATCTGGAAAGCAAATGCAGTTCATGTGCGCATATGTCAATATTGCCTTTGAAGCCAGCGCGGTGTGCTGCTCAGAAAACGTATTACGCTTTGTCTTGGCACTGGCTCTGCCTTGACTCAGGCCTCGCTTTCGTTCAAACTTGCTGCTGCGACACCTTCATATGTTAGGTGCCGCAACCGTAGAACGCTCCGGCTGCTTCATTCATTTATCACAGGTTGTGGGTGGAAAGATAACCCATATGTCTTTGTCCACACTACGAACGACGCTGTTAATACTTGGAAACGCTTCGCAACGCCTCAAAGACTGTCACTACTACTCAATGCAGAAACTGGAAGGGCTCTCATCTGGAAAGCACCTTACACAGTGACTAAGCTGCCGGCTACAGACTCTGCGCCTAAAGGTGCCGGAGGTTCAGTACTGAGCCCGTATACTCCGGTTATAACACCCTTTTCCCTTGTATGCACTCGGTGCAATTATAACATGGAAGGACAATTCTGTGTTAGCCAGCTGTGTTGGTCTGCGCCCGCAAACAGATCTTTATATAAGAAGGAGAGTATGTTCGTCGGGATATGCTGGAAATACATAAATAAATGGCATATAATATCAACGGGTTGGTCACCTGCTTATCTCTGGACAAAGGGAGTACGTTTGGCAGCACGACCAATGCAAACACACCGTGGAGGAGAAGCGCGCAACGGCACTTAACCATTGGATGCCTCGCTCGCTTAACTAGCGGCAGCGCTGCGCTAAAATTGCATCTGCATCGTTTGAGGACAGACAGCTAGTCAGATTTTAGCAGATCCATTTCTCCACCTCATTTACTGGTTGTTTTTGGAGTGGCAGCCTGCAAAGGACGATTGATGTTCTAGGAGTTTTAGAGAGCTGCAAGCTGGCCTGGGGTGATCCGTAAAGCAAAAACACGCTAGCCTGCTCGCATCACGGAACCTTTGGAGAATTCGGTGAAGGCACACGGCTAGTTGTAAGCAGCTCACGCCACCCACACGTGTGGCGTTGCCAAATTCCACACAAGCTTCAAGCATCCAAAATAAGCCAACGGTGGCAAAGTTGTCTAATCCCTAAGATTCGATGGAGTCCTTGTAAGGGGTATGCTAGTCAATTTGCCCTGGCACCTAATTAAGGCTGACCATGGCCCCCCCTGTAGGCGTAAAACGTATTTGCCGTCAGCTGCGCTTCTCGAGCTGACCGAACCGGATACGTTCTGTCGAAACATCAGGGATTGCTGTGAATTACAGATGGCCTTACACTGGCTCGGCAGTAAGAGGCAAGCGTTATGCCGGCGNTGCGCATGAGTCCACTATCGGGGTGGAACAGTGTGAGCTTTAGCCTAGCCGTTCAAGAAGATTTCCTCGTGCTTTGATGACCAAAAGAGTATACCGTTATTTTGTACTCAGACCAACCCTCGGCACTGAGGTCACTCCACAGACACACACACAAACACACACATACACACTTGTGGGACGACCTCTGCACACTAGGAAGCTGCCTTCAGGACTAGGCGAAGCAATCCGCATCCAGACGACGCAGTGTTTCAACCTACGAGATCAATCCTGCAACTGTTAATCACTCCGCACAAACTAATGCCCCCGTAGGGTGGAACGTTGTTAGGCGTATTAACAATGTTCCAACCCACGGGCTCTAACTCTGTATTCCGCTCTCCAACTAGACTTAATTGTGTCTCGAGAGGCAAGCGAGGCTCCGAGAATTTCTGTCGGTGCAAGCCATCAAAAACAAACACGCGTTAATTGATTTTGCTTTCTTCGTAAGATTCACTGCACCACTTTTAAGTAGTAGACGGTGCCTTTCCAGAGGATCCGAAGACACGTTCACTCACTTAACTCAGTGCGTGAGTTGAAACATTCTTTGAAACACTCTTACATTGCCTTTGGCTTTCCAACTATATTTGATTGTATGATGAGAGTAGACCAGAAGGGCCAGCCACTTTATGTTAAGGCGGCGCATTGCAACGCGTTTAACTGCAACAGGATTGAGTGCAGTACCTGCTGATCGGCGAACTTGAGCATCTTAAGAAATGCCTTCGCACGGATCAAATCTATGTAAATTACGCTGTAGGACAGTCTCCAGTATTTCGCGTAGTCTGTTCCCATGAGATGCACTATGGGCACCAGTATACAGGGCGCCGGAAACACTGAGGGACGTGCGACCCTGCACGATGTCCATGAACCAGGCTCGATATCGACGTTCTAGGGGACGCAGAAATTCTGGAACATATCTGTAGGATCTCGATAATTAGTTTGTATGTTCGAAGCATCCTGGCTTCTATACAGCGCTTGCGAGCATCCTTTCCGCGGTCTAAATTACATGTAGGGATGAACGATTGTGTGGCGCTTGTCTCGAAGCAGGGGCTTGCGATTCGAAAAATTGTACCGTATAACGGTTTTTCTGGAGGGAGTGAGGAGAACAGTTTGTTTTCCTTGCTTGTCCACCGGGCGAAAGAAAGCGCCTACCCGGTAGTGCTTTTATATAATGGATACGCCGTTAGGCGCTTCAAGAAGGACGCACAAGATAAAGCAGTCGCACATTCATTGAAATTACAGCGTGTTGAAGTGCTGGGGAGGTTCCAGATGCACATCATGCGTGTAGGGAGTACGTACCTTGCTTCGGGCGGTAGTCTTGGATACATCATGGAGTGGTGGAAGTTTCAGTACAAGCGTGGACGCGTTAGAAGGCATGGGAAAGGTTCATAATGCGGGCACTATGNGTGATCTGCGTTTCACTTGCACTCAGTGCAACTGAAACAGTGTGTAAGCATACCCAGCTGCATTTTGAGCTACGGGGGCATATGGACGATTTCTGTTGCACTTAAGACGTCAAGACGAGTTCCGCGCTTTCAGATGAGATACGCGAACTACAAGGTATGTGCAGAACGCCGATAGAACAAATATTATATGCAGAAAATGCGAGTATGTAAGCGTTTGCACCAATACTTGCGCTCGTGAGATGAAGCCAGCGCTTGATGACTTTTTTATGCCTCTGTGTTGTGGAACATGCGGACACGAATAACTCGGAACGGGAAACATGACCTTGAGTGCGTTAAGCACGTCGATCTACGGTGTACACTTTAAATCCTTCCAAATTGCATATGGATATTACGATGCCGAAGGTGCTTGTGCAACTATTCAGCAAGGAATCTTCCGAGGATTAGCAGAGCATCTATTTGGCTCGCTTGAAGTAGTCGAATGCTCAAGGCAGAGTGATGCAACGTGGTGAACTAGGCATTTTGACGGCTTGCATTCGCTTCGTCGGTCCCACGTTAACCGGACTGACTTCTGAAAAATGGCATGAGCAGGTACGGGATGTACTCGCCATGCATTCCGAGATTCTGAGGCAAGCTGGTACGAGGCCTATACAATGTTAAACACAACCGGCATAAAATAAGAGGAGGCAGTCCAGTCTGGGTGCCTGTAGCAGCTTTGCTGTAGCCAAGCTCTAGACAGTTTACAACCCATTTGCGGAAAGGTCNGTCTGGGTGCCTGTAGCAGCTTTGCTGTAGCCAAGCTCTAGACAGTTTACAACCCATTTGCGGAAAGGTCTCTGCTAGTGGCTTC
Source organism: Eimeria mitis (assembly GCF_000499745.2). Taxonomy (NCBI): domain Eukaryota; phylum Apicomplexa; class Conoidasida; order Eucoccidiorida; family Eimeriidae; genus Eimeria; species Eimeria mitis. The sequence continues at coordinate 6,512 of NW_024012056.1, read as the reverse complement.
ATGAGGCATGGATTTTTTCGCTGTAATCGAGCACTAATTTCCCGTTGATTAATTGTGAGGACTTCCTAGAACTTGTAACAGGGACAGTGCTGACGGTCGTGCTATGCGCATGTGCATGGTTTGCGGAATCAATCTATGAGTTGATTAAACAGCAAGAATTGGCATGTGCTACATGGTTCACGCGGGAGCAGGGCGAGTAAGTCCAATTAAACAAATACTATAGTATCCCTCCCGTATATTCCCGCCAGGACAACTGTTTGGTGCGAGGCGATTTGTATCGTGCTCCTGACGGGTTAATTTGGAAGAGCCGCACCTGGGAATGGAACAGGGATAGAGTGCCATGTGCAACTCGATGAGGGGTCAGATGTAGATAAAAAGAATTACTCGAAAGAAGGGCCGGCAGCCTTAAACATGTATTAGGTAGTGTGGAGTTGTATCCAAGGATGATTCAGCTCCACATAACCAGTCCAAAACTCGCACTAGTATAGTTGATCGCGCCCTACGAGCTGACACCCACTACATGCACGTCACGTTTTTGCCAGAGTGTACTAGAATGGCCTGCGCTGTGCTAAGCGGTTGTTGCAGGTCTGCTTATGTTGAGACGTGAAGTATTAAATATGACCTTCCGAGGCTTGGCGCTGTTGGCTCACAAGGGATGTTTCGTGGAAGGTGTGGACGTGCATTGCTGGAAACGCTTGGTGCGAACACCAGTAAGTGTTGCTCACGGCTGAGTTCAGAGGTGACGAATGGCGCAAGCACGGCACGCGTGCAGGGTGTGTAGGAGATAAAACATTGAAATTTGCAACGGAGACTTACCGGCTCAGCATCATGGTGACTTCATCGTCTACGGTGTGTGGCGGTACACCTGGTGTTCCGCAGGGGGTGCGTACGGTCGCAGATGTTGCCTCATTACATGCACCATTATTCTGTGCTGAGCTCGCATTCTAAAGCAAAGGCGGGTATCGGTGCCTTTGCTCACATTCGTTGGAACAGCAAGAAAGGCACTTGCTGTGTATGGTGTGTGGCAACAGATATGGTGCATCCCCAGCTGCGTAGCTGGGTCTGCTGTAGCTGATCTGCAGAGGTCTCTTGTTCACACTGCGCTCGTATTTTAGCACGGACTTCTGATTTAATCCAGTTGAGTATGGGAACGGACATTTGCATAGAGTGTAGCAGGGTGGGCTCACGGTGTCTGGATCGTGGCAGTAGGCGAGGCGTGTTTTAGAAGGTGCGTACGGATCTTCATGTGGCCTGCCTGTACTCACTAGCGATTCCAGCTACCTTCGCGTTTTGAAGCGGAGGCGCTTATTGTAGCCGTCAAGTGTGCGAACCGACGCTTGCATCGAGAGCCAGAAGGGCCGTTCACGGTGAGTGGTGCGTGACGGTAAATGCGGTGATTCACAGAATGTGCGTCTGCTGGCCCATGTCGACTGTCTATACACGTTGGTGGTTTAGGGAACGCTCGCGTTCAGGAGCAGAGGCAGGTATTTGGGCCGTTATGAATGGAAACGTCTATTTGCAGAGCGGCCAACAAAGTGAGTTCGCGCCTGCGGCGTGTGGCAGTAGATGCGGTGTTTCACAGGTGCGTACGATACCTGCTGTGCTTGTCTCTGCTCACCTGGAGTTTAAGATGTTTCGTGCTTAGGAGCAGAGGTCAGCACCTGACCAGCTTAGTATGGGAGTGGATATCTTCCGAGAGAACAGCAATGGCTCTCAAGGCGTATGGTGCGTCGCCGTATATGCGGCGTATTACAGAAGGTGCGTCCGGCGACTGCTGTGGCATGTCTATAAACTACACCTGTGGTTTCTGTTGTTACCTTACGTTGGAGCGGATGTCAACATTGGACAATTTTAGCATGTTAAAGTGCGTTTCGACAGACGGCAAGGTGCTGCGTTCACGACGTATCGTGTAGAGGAGTAGATATGGGGTTTCACAGAAAGTGCGTACGGTGTCACCTGCGGGCTGTCTTCAGATTCCTTCGTATAGGTCCGTACTGATCTCGATTAACAAAGAGACGAACGTTCATGTGGCTTTCATTGCATATGGAGACTTGCAGCTGATAGAGCATTTCGTGCTACGGCGTGGACCACGTTGTGGCCGGGTGCGGCGCGCCTATACACGCTCACGGCTTGAGCTGTGTTCGCATTCTGGGGCAGTAGCAGATAAACCACGGGGTGAGCAGCGTGGCATGCAGCGGCCTATTTGCACATACATCTTGTCTGAGTTTGTTTCGTATATTGGAGCACGTATCTACAGAAAGCAACAATTTCTCCTACGGTGCATGGCATGTGGCAGTAGATACGAAGTTTCACAGAAATTGCATACGATCTGCGGCGTCGTCTGTCTGTGCGCACCGGTGGTTTTAGCGACGATCGCATTCAGCGGCCGATGGAGGCATTGGACGCGTTGAGTATGCAAGCGAATACCTGGTGAGAGAGCAGAAAGAACTTCACGGCGTATACGGTGTGTGACAGCAGATGTGGTGTTTCATAGAAGGTGCGTACAGAGTCCCACGCGGCCTGCTTGTGCGTACAGGTTCGTGAAGGTTCACTCGCATTCTGAAGCAGAGCACGGTATTGGACGCGTGAAGTAGCGAAAATGGACAAGCGCAAGCGGACGACAAGGATGTTCACGGTGTGTGGCGCGTGGGAGGCGTGGGGTATACCAGGACCTGAGTATCGTGGTCTGCTGCGACCTGTCCTTACGCGCCGATAGTTTGGACTATGTTCGCATTCTAGAGTAAAGGCTGGCATTGGGCCTATCGGGTATGGAAGTGGACGTTTGAAAAAAGAGCAAAAAAACCTGTTTATGGTGTACGGTGTGTGGCAACGGATGCGGTGCATCCCTCAAAGAGCATTGCACGGCCGTTCGAACCTGGTCTGCAGGTGCTTCTTTGCGCTGCTTTCGTGTATTGCTGCAGATGTACGCATCGATGTCGTTGAGTATAGGAGCGTATATTTGCATAGAAGGTAACAATTTGGGCTCACGGTGTATGGCGCATGGCAGCAGCTGCGTCGTATTACAGCAGGTGCGTAAGGCGGCGACTGCGGCTCGTCGTTACACGCTAGTGGTTTCAGCCACCTTTGCGTTCTGCAACGGAGGCTCTAGTCACACCCATCGAGCATGCGAAGGGATGGTTGCACTGAGAACCACAAGGGGGGTCAACGGTTTACTGTGCGTAGATGCCGCGATCCACAGGCGGTGCTTGCGCTGGCCCACATTGACTGTCTATACACTTTGGTGGCTTGAGATAAGCTCGCGTTCAGCAGTAGATGCAGGTATTTGAAGTGTTGAGAGCGGGGACGAGCATTTGCAAAGCTTTCACGGTTTACGGTGTGTTGCAGCAGATGTGGCGTGTCACAGGATGTGCGTACGATGCCTGCTGGACCTGTCTCTGCTCATCTGGGGTTTGACCTGTTTCGTATGTACTAGCAGTGTACAGCATTTGACCGACTACGTATGGGAGCAAATGCCTGCAGAGAGAACAGAAAGGGCGTTTACGGCGTCTGGTTCGATGCAGTAGATGCGGCGTATTACAGAGGGTACGTCCTGTGGCGGCTGCGGCATGTCTATCAACTACACGCATGGTTCTTGCTGTTGTCGTATTTTGGAGCAGAGGCCATCATTAGATGCGTTTAGCATGGAAAAGGGCGCTTATACAGAAGGCAGAAAGGCGCGCTCACAATGTATAGTGCACGACCGTAGACTTGGGGTTTCACAGAAAGTGCGTACGGTGGTGCCTGTTGCCGGTATCCACGCTTGGTCTCAGTTGCCTTCCCGTAATTTCGTGCTGATACCGTGGAATAAAGGAACACATGTTTGCCGATAAAGCCATGAGTGGCCTTCATTGCATATGGCGACGTGCAGCTGATATAGCGTTTCGTGCGTATCCTGCTGCGGCCCTACGATACACGCCCAAGCCTGTGTTTGCATTCCAGAGCCGTGGCGTCTATCGGACACATTGATTATGGACACGAACATATGCAGAAAGAGCAGCGAGGTGCGTTCATAGTGTATGGTGAGTGGCAGTAGGTGTGGTGCATAACACGTAAAACAGATGAGGAGCGATGATTTCAGCGGCCTGACTGACACTTGTCTGAGTTTGTTTCGTATATTGGAACCGGGGTCTGCATTGACTCCATTTAATACGAGAACGTTTAGGTGTACATAAACGAAAGAGCAACCAGTTATTTCACAATACTTGGCGTGCGGCAGTAGATGTGGTGTTTTACAGACGTGCGTGCGATCTGCGCTTTGGCATATCTGTACGCACCCGTGGTTTGGGTGGCGTTCGCAATCGGGAGCAGAGACAGGCATTTGACTCGTTCAGTATGCAAGACTGTACCTGCGGAAAGAGCAACAAGTGCGTTCACGGCGTATGGAGCATGGCAGTAGATGTGGCGCTTTGCACAAGGTGCGTACAGAGTCCCGTACGTCCTGCCCGTATTTGCATATCGGTTATGCTGCGCTCGCATTCTGAAGCAGAGGTTAGTACTGAACGCGTTGAGGATCTTACACCGGCATCTGCAAAGAGAACGACAAGGATGTTCACGATGAATATTGCATGGCAGTAGATGGGTGTATGACGGGAGGTGACTGGCGTGGATTGGTGCGACTTGCTCTTTGTTGTTGATGGTGTTCTGGGATGAAGGCGTGTATTGGTTCGGCCAAGTGTCGAAACGGACGGATGCAGGGAGAGCAAACATGCCTTTTACGGTGTCACACGTGCCGCAGCCTATGGGGTGCTCCACACAAAGTGCGTGCTCTGCTCTGCTGCAACTGGTCTACATATGCCTCTTGTGTGAGCTGTTTTCGTGTTTTCGCGCACATATGCGTATCGGTCCGGTCGGGTAGGGGAACTGATATTTGCATAGAGAGTAACAAAGTCCACGGTGTATGGCTTGTGGCAGTAGGCGCGGCGTATTACAGCTGGTGAGTGCGGCGGCGGCTGTGGCATGTGTATAGATGAGAGTGGTTTCAGCTACATTTGCGTTCTATAGAGAGTAACAAGGTGGGTTCACGGTGTATGGGTTGCGGCAGTAGGCTCGGCGTATTGCAGCTGGTGCGTCCGGCGGCACCAGCGGCCTGGCTCTACACGCTAGTGGCTTCAGCTACATTCATTTTCTAAAAAGAGTAAAATTGTCTGCTGAAGGTGCATGGCATGTGGCAGTACGTGTGGTGTATTACAGCTGGTGCGTGCGGCGGCAGTTCCGGCCTGTCTTTACAGGCTAGTGCTTTCAGCTACCTGCGCGTTCTGTAGAAAGTACAAAGGTGGGTTCACGGTGTATGATATGTGGCAGTAGGTGCGACGTATTACAGCCGGTGCGTGTGGCAGCGGCAGTGGCTTGTGTTTGCATGCTAGTGGTTTCAGCTGCCTTCNGTTTCAGCTGCCTTCGCTTTCTGTAGAGGGTAACAAGGTGGGTTCACGGTGTATGGCGTGTGGCAGTAGGGGCGGCGTCTTACAGACAGTGCGTGCGGTGGCACATTTAGCCTGCCTTTACATGCTAGTGGTTCCAGCTACCTTCGCGGTCTGTAGAGTGTAAAAAGCTGGGTTCACGGTGTAGGGAGTGTGGCAGCATGTGCGGCGTATTACAGACGGTGCGTGCGGCGGCAGCCGTGCCCTGTCTTCACATGCAAGTGGTTTCAGCTTTCCTTTGCCTTCTACAGCGACTGACAAAGTGGGTCCCCGGTGTATTGCATGTGGCAGCAGGAGCAGCGTATTTGCAGACGGTGCGTGCGGCGGCGCCTATTGCTATGCTAGTGATTTCAGCTACCCGCACTGTCTAGAAAGATTAACAACGTGGGTTCACGGTCTATGGCAGGTGGCAGTAGGCGCGGCGTATTACAGACGGTGCGTGCGGCGGAACCGGTGACATCTCTTTACACGCTAGCGATTTCAACTACCGACGCATTCTATAGCGAGTGCGAAGGCGGGTTCACGGTGAATGGCGTATGTCAGTGGGTGCAGCGTGTTACAGACAGTGCGTGCGCCGGCGCCAGGGGCCGATCTTTACACGCTAGTGGTTTCAGATCGCTTTGCGTTCTATAGATAGTAACAAAGTGGGTTCACGTTGTATGGTGTCTGGTAGGAGGCGCGGTGTATTACAGAAGGTGCGTAGGGTGGCACCTGCGGCCTGCCTTTTGACGCTAGTGGTATCAGCTACCTTTGTGTTCTATAGAGAGGAACAGGGTGGGTTCACGGTTTATGGCTTGTGGCAGTAGATGCGGCGTATTACAGCCGGTGCGTCTGGCGGCGTCTATGGCCTGTGTTTACATTCTAGCGGTTTCAGTTACCTTCATTTTCTAGAGAGAGTAGCAAGCTGGGTTCACAGCCTATGGTGTGTAGCAGTAGGAACGGTGTATTACAGCCAGTGCGTGCGGCAGCGCCTGTGCGCTGTCTCTACACGCTGGCGATCTCAGCTACCTTCACTTTCCAGAAAGAATACGAAGCTGGGTTCACGGTGTACTACGTATAGCAGTAACTTCGGCGTACTGCAGAGAGTGTGTGCGG